>NW_028186038.1:1457563-1593677 GCF_003343005.1 Rhea americana | reverse complement strand
TTTTTTTTTTTTTTTTTTTTTAGATAATATTTGTGGCTGGCATAGAAGAGCAGCTATTTCTTGTGGGTTTCTCCATCAGCCTTTGATTTTTTTCTTGATTGTGATCTTTTTTTCCCGCTGTCCACCTACGGCTCTCGGAGGCTTACTCTGCCTCTTTTAATCAGTCAAGTGGCCGTGGAAGGAGTGTCTGTCAACCCTAGCTGGACAGCTGTAGCAGACAAATCACGACCTGATAGCCCTGCCTTTCCGATTATTTAATCTGCCTCAAACACAAGGCACAAAAATAAAGCTCCCTTCTTAAATCCGGTATGGTTTCTGAATTCGGGGGGATTATTAGCTGTGCTGTGTCCATTTCTGCAAGATCAGATGACTCTGACCATGGATTCTGATTATCCTGGGCTGTGACTGGAGGCAACGGGGTGTATAATATCACTGTGAATTGACCTGTGTTGATGACATGGTTTTGACAGTGCACTTGTTTGCTCTTCTAAGCTTATTCTTCTGACCTCCAAAAGGATTAGGTGTGCTGACACGATTTTCTTGCATGGGAACACAAAACTGGTGCCTCAGTAAAAATGGCATGCACACTTGYRTGGTCATCAGGAGTAATGAACAAAMCTATTTCTTTCCAAACATTCTGGAAATAGCTGGCAGACGGTATTAGACTAGTACTCCAGGAATTCTTACGGTGCTTTGCCTTGTCTCTTKGTTACTTCTTCAGTTTAAATCATTCATACTGTAGCAGTTACAACGATAAAGGGATTGATGACCTGTGACTGTGAAGGAACTCAAAGGTGTTTAAAGAGATGTGAGATCTACCATAATAGGGTTTTTCAAGGTCATATGATCACTTCATTTGTTAGCTTTACAGTGAGGAAGGAAGTCATGTAATGAAAAGCTTTCAGCTTTCTTACAGATAACAGCTTTTCTTGGGTCCAAATTCTGCTTTTCCATGGTTATGAAAAGATGATGAGCTCACTTTCTAGGGCAATATTTGTATATTATATAAGATACAATGGAAGGAATCATGGAAAACTCTAAAAAAGACCTCTGAAGATGTCTAGTCTACTGTCAAAAGTGGGGACTTAAATTAGCTTGTTCAGGGGTCTGTCAAGCTGAGAATTCGATGTTCCCAGTGAGGGAGATTCCACCACTTCTCTGAGCAACCTATTCCAATGTACAATTGTCCTCTGATTGAATAATTATTTCTTATATCCAGGCAGAGTTTCTCCTGACCATTGTCCACCACCTCTAGTCCAGTTATCACACATCCTTTTGAAGACATCCTTTTGAAGTGCCTCCATCTTCTCACAGCTACCAGTGAGGTGCAGAAAGATGACAATTAGGTCCTGTCCTACTCCTGAGCCTTCTTTTCTCTAGTGTAAACAACCCTTTCCAAATGATTCTCAGTTTGCTTTTTGATTAGTAATTTCATTATATGAGCTCCCAAGAGATTAAAATTCAACCTTGCCCTCACAAAATTTGCTATGCATTTAGTATCTACTAAAATAGTGTCATGTGTTCTGTGGTTTCTCCTATATAGGTATATGTAATACAAGGATTATTACTGAAGGAAGTATAGCAATACAATTCACCCCTCTCTGCTCCCCAGACTGTAATTATTAAAGTTATGCTGCCAACATCACAAGATAAAAGATGGGGATCTTTACATCTCCAGTACACGACACTGCTTCCTTAAATAATTGGACTTCTCTTAAAAAAAAAAAAGAGAGAGAGAGAGAGATTGTAATGCATTTTTAGTCTACGTGATCATAGCTGAATTCACRATGCTAACTCCAGTACAGATTTATGACAGTTAATATAGTGCACACTGCTAGGTTAACTGAGATAATTGGGTTTGGTCCTTTGGCGCATAAGGAGCTCTTATATCTACTGTCTCCAGCAGACTTAGACCTGTCCCTAACCTCCAGATTGGCCCTTTTGTCCCTTACGTGAATTGTACTCACACCAGCAATCTCGTCTSTCTGGTCTCCCTTTTTCACCTCATCACTTCTTAAACCTGCACTCCATTCCCCTTTGTCCCTCGTGGCTGCTCTGCCCCTCAGCCTGCTCCCTAGTCTACTCCATCCAAGGGCATCTTAATCCCTTTTTCTTGGCTGCAGGAGGAAATGTAGTGTGCTGCAGTCGCTGTTCAGGGGGCATGTTGTAAATGCAACCGCATGCGATAAAGAACCGTGACTGTTGTTGTATGCTGTGCTGAATTGTTTCTGACACAAGACAAGACACCTAAAGAAACAGGGAGCAGAGCTGAACAGTGTCTGAGACCATGAAACAAGTGACATTGTGAAAAGCAAACATGACTGTTCATCTGGAGGCCACCAGGATAATTACTGCCAATGGCATGAATGTCACATCATCTTGATACCAGATGAAAGACTGCAATGTAGTATAAAGGAATCCTATAAATGTGCATTACTTAGTACCACTGCCATATTAAATAGCTCCAACTTTCCAAAGGGAAAGGGAGATGAGCTTAAAGATCACTTGTAAAATACTTTATATTAATAACAGGTTAAAGCAGAACATTCTCTTTGTTGCACAGTATATTTATCTGGCCTTTCCCTTCCCAAACAACGTATGTGCATAAACATACAAACATATAAACACATTTATCTTAAGTAGTACTAGTGAATCGTTTTAACAAAGATAGAACTAAATGCAATAAGGACTCATCCTTTGCATCAATAATAAACCTTTCCATGACTTCTGGCAGTATTATAGGAGGTACTAGCTTTTCTATTATTGTTTTCTGCTGTGATAAAATTTTTTCATACTTCTGTGTTCACAGACTTAAACTTCTATTTTGGCTCATGAATTCAAATCGTTTCCTTTATATTGTTCATTTTTAAAGAAGTTTTGCTGACCAGGTAGGTTTGCAAGCTCCTGCAGCACTTTGTGTCATCAAATGGAAGCCTCAAATAACGTCCCTCAACCACCTCTCTTATTTTGGATAATCCTTCGCTGTTACAATTGTATTATTTTTAGCACTCACCATATTGAATAGATGTTCGTAGGACAAGGTCATTGAAAGTTAAGCACTGTGTGAGGTTCACTTCCAACAATAACGCAGAGGTTGTTTTATGTACTCTGAACTGTGGTATAAGAAGTTATTACTTTTTTTTTTTTTTTTTAATCTTCGTGCTGAGTTCAGATTTGGAAATGTATGATTAAATCTGTCAATTTGCTTTTCATGTAGATGTGGCTATTTTTTCCTTGTGATGAGATCTCTGAATGTACGTATTTTGTAAACAGAATTTTCCCCAACCTGTAATCCATGTCCTATTCCCATTTTTTAGTAATAATACTTTGGTTATGGCAGAGAAGTCTGATGTGGTAAAAATTATAGTTGAGACACAGGTAGAGATTTGCCAGAAATGGAATAACCATGAAATCTACTCTACTTCTGGCCTCTTAAACAACCAGCAGAATTCTTTTCAGTTGTCTGATGTGGTGCAGCAACTGTGTTATTGTGACTGCTTAAATTAACTTGTGTCTTATTGTAACAAGATATGTTTCCCATTCCAATAGGCAATACAGCCCAATGAACTAATATCCTATCCCTGTTTGCTGGTGGGGGCAGTTCACTGTCTGCTTTGCCAGCATGCATTTTGTTACAGCAATTTATTGCCTTCTATTTTGAAGAACTGTGTATGAGAGCCATCTCTTCTATGGAAGAAAATCATCTGAATTAAACAATTAGAAGAAGGGAAGCAATTTAAATAAATAACTCAAATACGTAAAACCTATAGCATTCTGTTTCCACTATGTTGTAGTTAAGGCAGACATCATTTAGTTAAAAAAATCATTTAGTAAGAAAAGAAGAAAAAGAAATTCCTAAAACCATAACAGACAATTGCTTTCTATTAGATTTATTTTCCTTCTGCTTTTGAATTGGAAGGTGTTAAGGCGCGACAGTTACAGGGGAATTGCATGAGTGTTAGCCTTACTAATTTTTGTCTCCTGATCAGTAAAACAGCTAAACTGAAGACCCTAGATACAACTCCATTAAACCTCCCCCACTGCAAACTGGCACTTAAGAAAATGCTGTACTGCATCATGGATTTTTTTATTATTTTTGTTTTATTTTTATTTTTTTTTTACAGCTATGAGTTGGGATGCAATGCAAATAAAGATAAGAAGACACGAGAAACTCTTGAACTACTAATGTTTTTCTTTATACAAGGGCARTCTTTGCCCTCAAAGAGCTCTGGTCCCATTCAACTTATGCCTAGCAGGGAACTAAGTTTTCAAAAGCGTGCAAGAAGCAGAGTAAGGCCCAGGAGCCTATTCCTGCCTACCATTCAGAAGAGAAATCTAAGCCAATGGACCAAACCAGACTTGGCTTGAGGTACATTTTAACTTGAAATAGCTGACCATATTCCCCAGGAAGGGTGAGAGTGTGGGTTTCTGTCTTCAGACACTTCATTGGTTTAGTGGGATAAAGGGAGAATTATAGCAGCCAGAGATCAAAGACATCAAATCTTGGCCATCACACAGCGTAAGGCAACACCAGTCTATCTGAAAGGTTGCTCACGTCTGTGCTTGGCAGTCGTTACAGATTGTTTGGTTGTAACCCTTTAAGGTGAGAGAAAACATTTGGATACTGTAGAAATGAGGAAACAAGCAGGCATTAGTGATTTTTGTATTTTGGATCACTGACTTTGAGGGCAAGAGCACAGTTTTCTTCTCTTTTCRGTGGCTTGTTTTGCCTTACTTGGATACATCTGGTACTTGTTTATACAATGCGTAATTAATCTCTGAAACACGTTGCTGGAAGTTATCCTTGGGCCAAAAGATTAGTAGGATTCATATATAATCTGGAGCCATGGTTACCTCATGGGACAAAAAATCATTTAGAAGGGATATAAACTTTCACACTTACAGGCTTTAATCAACCACTAATGACAGGAGTTATGGAGCAAAACCTTTCCCTATGGGCAGTGTTTTCCATAATTATTATTTATGGGAATTTTTACTCCTTCCTCTGACACCTCCAGAAGAGGCCAGGGTGTGAGATGCGGCGGTGGAGCGGATGAGCTGGAGGGTGCTGCGTTCCAGGTGCACTCTGCAGCGCGGGAAGGAAGCTGCGTGGCCGGGGGCACTCGCGCCCTGCTGCTTGCAGCAAGCTCAAGCTGCTGAGGTGTGAGCTGCTGTGTCGGGCGACGGCTTTGGGGCAGCCCAGCTAAGGCTTTCTCAGTTTAGGTCAGAGCTGCTGTTCATCGCCAGACCAGTCTCCTGATTAGGTCTGGAAAATTCTTGTCGCACTGTAAGATATCCAAGGTAATAARATATCCCAGTCTTTGGTAGTAGTCTGAAGATGACTGTTTGGGTCAATCCTTTGTCTGCAGATTTTTCAATTTTCTACCTCACTAAGGTGATGCATTACTTTCAGGTCGGTAGGAAAATCAGTCAACAATTTATAGTGATGCTGTAACTCTAGCGCAGTGTCATTAGGAGTTGGTTTGGCTTGTAACTGCTTTTCCCATCACTTAATGAGCAGGGATATAAGAAGGTGGGAAGGGGTTACTTGGAAAATRCCCAGACACCAGCATTACAGTGTATTCTGCTAGATAGAGAATTTATTACAAGGAATGCAGAGCCTTCGGAATGAGCACAAGCACATGGAATAGAGATGCTGGATTACTTTACCTTAATTGCAAGTTAGATAAAGTTGCAGCTGGGGGCCTTTAAATCAAATGTTATGTGTGTGCAGATATATTGTTACCATCTCAAACAGCAGTGATTAAAAAGACCCCTTCAACATTGAATCAGTTCCTGACTTGTGACAATGGGCTATTGTGTATGCYGAACCTCTCTGTGTGTGCAGATAAAATGTATCTCCAGTAGGTATGATTACAGTTAATTAGTGAGCTCATTTTGCTGTTACTGTAAATAGAAACATATGCTGCTTGACATAAGGTGATAGAAACAAAAGGATCAAAAACTAGGAACTGGAAAATTGTGTCTAAAATCAAGAACAGGGTGTACATGTTGTTTTATTTAGACATCTTATATCCTTTTCGTCTTCTCTCAAACACTTTAAAATGAGATCATTTTTTACTATCATTTTAGATTGCTTGTTCATATTTCACCAAAGAAAAAGTTCTTTTTCTAAGCTTGTACTTTGTGTTTTTGTTCTCGTATTTTTATATTTAATAAGAATTTATTTTTATGGAGATAACTGACCCTAGATTCCAACCAGGGAACAAAATATAAATTTCCTGTGGATTCTGAATGGTTGGCTTACTATGTCAGTTCTTGTAAGAATTGGAAGGATTTTTCCTGAACAACTTACTGTAAAAGGATTTTGAAACATTCTCGGTTTATGAAGAAAGGTTGTAAAATACAGTAAATGTTACTCTTTCTCTCTTAAGCTGCTGCTCACCCATTGTGCTACAAAATAAAATTCATACTTCATTAACTCCTTTCTTACTTTGCTACAAGCGGTGATTGCTATAGCTACATAAAATTCTGGTACGTGCTAAGAACTCTGCATTTACAGTCTCAAGCTTTTTCTCTTTGCCCTAGTACCTGTATAATAGTCACATGAACACAAGAATTTGCAATATTTGGGATGATACTTGTTGCAGTTAAAATCAAATAACCAGACTTCTGTATTTTTCGTACTGTTTTGGAAATGGGAATTTTCTTCATTAATTTAAGCAAGGTACTAAATAGCACTGTCAGTGCATTTAAAGGTCAGCAAACACTTAAGTACTCTGTTGGATCAGGAACAACATGCCCAGTACTTCTGGATTCAAACGTTGGTGGAGTATCCCTTTCCTGCAAGAGAAAAGCTTGAAGCCAGTATAGCTCCAGAAAGAATCTTACATGTATAGTAGCAGGTAAAGTATGATTTACCATCTAGCAAATATGTTACAGCATTTATAATACCAGACAGTAATCCTCTTCAGTGCTGTTATGTCGCAGTTATAACTAGCAGGCCTCGGAATATGATGGATGAATAGAAACTGGAGCACCAGTGTTCGTTACTGATGGGACCTCTTYGCAAATAGAATAAGGATGCTGTAAACTCTTTCTGTACGATTTCAATGAACAGGAATGAGCCTGATACCTATACATGCTGCTGATGTTGTTCATTTTGAGAGCAGACCTGTTTTACARGGCAGTACATAGTTTGCTGCTTTTCGTGTTTTTCTGTTCTCTCTGAATTTCTGTCTTGCCATCTGCTTTTACTGATACAGCAGCAGGCACAGAAAGTCTTCTGTATGCTACAGCATGCTAGAGATCACATGGGATGTAGTTATCTTTTTTATTTTTTTTTATTTATTTTTTAACCTGTAAGCAGATTTGAAACACCAAACAGGTTATTCAAATTTCTTTTTTCCCCACATAATGCTTCAAATGAAGTGATGAGGTAAGCAAGGTATATGGGTAAACTTCTTTCCCTTGAAGTTTATGCAGTTGTGCTCTTTTCTGATATGATAAATCTTTGGGGAACTTAGTTAACRTAAATGATAATGATGCTTCTGTTCAGAATTTCTAAAACAGGCCACTGAGAGATCTTTATTGTTTTGAAAAAAAAGAAAAAGAGGAAAATAAAAAAGTCAAACTCTTATAGAACACATTTTATTAATGAGAATTACAATACAGGAAAATCTGGTACAGATTAGCAAAGAACAGTAACAGTGTATCTAAATGGAACTGGTTGGATAATTAAATTGCTTTAATAGGTACTGAAATTTAAACTGCTTGATCCCACTGACGTAAGCATAACGCTTAACAGTCATGGAACTCGATTCTGAAAGTGTAATGTGGGAGAGAATTGGGCTGATGATTAAGGATTTCAGATACCCTGGGAGGAGATTTAGGCAAGAGTAAAACAATAGGCAAAAAGTTGTGGCTATGAAATACACAAAGAAGCTTTAATGAAAGTCTGTTTATATATAGGGGAGCAGTTTATACCAACAGTAATAGAGCAAATTGACTGTGATAACCSGAGGGCAAGTAAATGATGCTAAGACTGAAATCTTTAGGGAAAATCATGTTCTTTGCTATTCTTATTCTCTTGTAGTACCTGCTAGTGTCTCTCTTGTCTGTTTAGAYTATATGTTCCTCCATATGTCTGTTCCTATTTTTATATCCAGGATCACAAAAGGGCCTCATTTTGTGTTTCCTTTCCTCACTACTAGAATATAATTTTCCAATAGAAATTACAATTTATAAAATACCTACAGTGTATAGTACTTCCCTTTTATTGTCTTCAATAAAAATGAAAACAGTTTACAGAGATGTCATACAAATATTGGCAGGATTTTACCAAATGGCTGGCGTGCTGTCTGCTAGGTAAGGAAGAAAATGTTTTAGTATGATTGGCACTGATGATGAAGTGCTGCCAGTCATAATATTGAGCCATGTGTCGTTTTTGTTTGTGGTAACCAAAGCTGTTTGCAAGCTTTCAGCTGTACTTTCTATTTTACTGCCCTCTAAGATGCTATTAGTGTGCTGAAGGGATGAACTTTCTGGGGCAAGCAAATGCATAGTTGAGAGGGTAACAAATTTATGAGAGCAGCTGGAATGCCTGTGGGCAAACATAGTGARCAATACTGGATAAAAGTAGGTTATTTCCCCTAAAATTGAGGCAATACTTAAATGTCRATCTCATCTTTTTGTCTTCAATGTTTATATCAGAACTCTGCCTCATCACCAGTGAGTGATACTAGAGTGTACAGGTAATGCATATTGCTGTTTAATGCACTCCAGTTCCCCACTTTGGATTTTGTACAAAACTGCTTCTATTTTACTACTGTTTAACTTAGGGCATAATCTCAAAAGTTTCCAACATAGCTGGACTGCTTCTGTCCAAATAGCTACAGCTATCTCGATCAAAAAAGGCATATTTTGATCTTCTTTATTTGCTTTCATTTCCTTCTGCAGTGTGTTATTTTTGAACCTAATGGCAGGGCTGGCCTTGGTTACTCATATTTTGGCTGAGACCTTTTATCCTTTCCCCTTCACAAAATGACAGTATCCATTTCAGTGTCCTTTTTCTCTCCATCTCTATGTTTCAGCAGAGTTAGAGTAGATAAGTTCAAAGAACTGCATTACTTACTTCTCTGTTTCTGCAAGTATTTACTGGGAGAAAGCARGCTACTGCTTTTAGAAGTTGAAGTTAAGCGTTGTGTTCCCAGCTTAGTGAACTAATCTTTTCCATATCTGTGTTTTGTAGCATCAGTAAAATCTTAAATACGTTTTCRTTGTTACTGCTCTGAGTTTCCTTTCTCTAAACTAAGTAGAGAGAAGAAAAAGCAGGGAGTTTTCTGTCCTTAATTCTTTGAAGAGTTGGGGATTTTGTGTTCCAAACATAGGCGTTTAAGGAAAAAAAAAAATTTTTGGAGACAACTGAAAGAAGCTGTAATGTCTGTGCAATGCAAGCTTTTCAGTGGAAAGTAAACAGCTAGTTGACTTTAATATTTGCCTTTAGTTGGTCATACTTTCACCTGCTGCTGCTCTCTTAATTTTGGAGGTAAAGGGTAACTGTTTATGAAGAAAAGTTCTGCAGACTTTCTTAAATTGAACTTGAAGGCAGATTTGAGAAGGAAGGTAGACATCAACCTACCTGAAAGAGCCATGTAATTCTTGATTCTGGGCGCAGTACRTCATAGGAGTGGAAGCGGGCAGAAGCTGGTCCCTCAGCGTGCCGTTCCAGGCACATTGCAGTTCAGTGCAGATTTACATTGCAAAAACCAAAAAATCKGTTTTTCTCCAGTTTGCAGCCCTCTTCAATATAGTATTACAGTACTGTTCCTAAAGCGCATGTTGCAGCTTTAAGCATTCCTAATTAAAAATTTGGGCCTTGTTCTTCTCCTAAAACCTTAGAGCAAACTTTGAACTCAGCAGAAATAAGATGAAGCATATAGTTTCACCAACATGTTATTTTGAACTGCACGTGTAGGCATGGTATGGCCTTTCTCTCTTTCTGAACAAGAATARTGTGAAGCAGTGAATCAAATGGACCACTCAGATTCCAAACTTTTGGAGAATGTGAATCTTGCCTTTTAATGACGATTTCCTATCCTTTCTGAAGAGCTTTAACTGCATTAAAGATGAGTGCCTTATTATTATTAGGAGAAATGCAAGACTAAGTTATCAAAGGCCGACATTTTTCTTACAGCACAGTAATTATATATGAGCAATAGCAATGTCTCCACCTCTTCACCCAATGAAGGGATTGGAAGGTGACTCTCCGTTCATTTTTCATGTAGAAAACTTCCTACTTGCCTTTTTCTGTCCTACAGATGATAGTGCTTGTCAAAACTGGATTCCTAAAGTTCTTGTGAAACTAAGCATGTGAAGAAAAATGTTTGATTCTGAGTTAAGAGAGTAGTTGTGTGTGTGTGTTTTTTATTGCTAGTCTCCTTACAGTATCTTGAAGATTGATAAYTAGGATAAATTAGGGTGCAAAATTGTTGCGGTGGATTCCTACTGTCAAGCCCTAGAACCACAAGTAAGAAAATAACCTTTTCTTTTTGTGATCTGAGATTCTTTTGAAGTAAACAGAATCCAGGTCTGGAAGCTGCAAGAAAGCCACCATATATGATGGAGCTCACACTGAAATATTAGGGTAGAACAAGTACCAGTTTAGCTCATTAAAGGCAATTTTCCTGGTGTGGCATAAGGCTGTTTAACATGGCGTTAGACTCATTTAGCATCTGGGAGTTTGACACAGGRTTTCGTAACGACCTAGCAATAGGGCGCAATGAAGCTGCACTGTGCTTCAGCAATCAGAGTCTGCCTCAGTCTTCCAGTTCACTCGGTCAATCTCAGATTCAAACAAGCAACCAGATCTGCTAAGTGAGAGGGACTTCTAAAGTTTTATCATCTCAGCCATTCTAGATTTCTCTTTCCATTTCTCTCGTCTGCCTATTTCTTTTTTATTCCTCTGTAGGGTATCATTTTGAGCATTATTGTGTTCCTGAGTCCCCTGTGCACATCTTCTTTTTTTTCCACCTAAACATTTAATCTGGGGTAAATTTGAGGATTTGAGACATTTTCCCTAGGAGCAGTAGTTCTGGATGATCATAATGGAAGCCATAAATCTGAGATACATTGATTGAATATGAGCAGGTACAGTAGAAATGACCCTTTCTAGATCCATGGACCTACTGTGTGCGTGTTGCACTAGTGGCCTACAAATGTACAGTAACTGCCGCTCATTTACCCATATCCTTATATGTCCCAGATTCCCGGGCAGAAATGCAGCAATCCTAAACCCACTTTACCATAGGACATTGGACATTGGGACATCTACTTTGGACATCAAGAGTACTTCACCAGTTTTCTAGTGAAGGCAATGCAGCAATGGAAGAGATTTGTAATCTGGTTACCTTGTATAATTGCTATTCTTGGAAGTTTTCAGGACTTGGCTAGACAAAGCCACAGCTGACATGAGCTAGCACTGCTGATTGAATGGGAGATGGGCTGGGTGATCTCCAGAATTTCCTTCAGAACAACAGTTCTACACACCTACATTTTGCTATTTTAAGCAAATTATTTATAAAATAAAACTAAAACCTAAATGATCAGAGAGAAGATAGTTTGTGAGTTATTAGAACAAATTAAATAAATTCAGTAAATCAGATTAGAGTTGCAAGCTTTCTGTAAAAATGGTTCTCATGTGAAACTTTTTTTTCCCATAGCTATATCAATTTTAATTAAATTTTCCAACAAATACTTATTACATAGAAATTGTTCTGCTTTGATATGAATTCAGAAGGCAAACGAGTTTGAAATCTCCTATGACACAGAACTGTCTTGTTTCAATCAGCTTTAAGAAAGATGCCTTTTAAAGGGATCCCTGTGCTGTTTTCCAAATGTATCCTGTATTTTAACCATAATTCACAATAGAGAACTACTTAGAAGAAGCATTTGTGAATGGAGACTAGTTCCTTAAACAAAAACTTCTTTCCGACAGTACAGTGTACTTCAGTGTGCTGAAACCCATATCACTCCACTTGGATTACTGCTGCAGTGCCTAATGCTGTAAAATTAAACTACTCTTTGTTGATTTTTTGTAATCTTCTGCCAGTGTTTCAGAAGTACAGACCGACCTCTCATAGTAATTTTGCCATACATTTTATATGCTTGCAGGAGTAACTTCTATTAGAGTCAGTAATCTCCTGCTCTGTGATTTGAGAAAGTACAATATTGTACAACAAAAGTTGATGAGGAAAGTGCAGTAAAAATTGATGAGGATATATTTTGCTGAGATTCTTATTTTCTAAATTTTTATAGGACAGTGGGCMCAGTGATTTTGGAAGAGGGACTTTGGCTTCTGGATGAAAGGCTCCCCATTCTGTTTTACASTTTTAAAGATCAGAGCCTGCCATATTTTTCTCACCCAAGCATGCTTCATGGAAGTTGTCATGCTTGCTCCTGAGTCACCCCCTAATCTATAGCATATAGTTGTAAGAACACTTAAATATTATTGCTTTCATTCGTAACATTCAAATCACTTTTTGTAGGATGCCAAGTGTACTTCCTCCAGTTTTACAGACAGGGAAATGGGGTGCGGAGAAGTAAGGTGATTTACTCAAAGTCACGCTGCAGCTAAGCAGGGGAGCCAGGAGCAGAGCCTGGCCCTTGTAACGGCCCCTCCGCGCTTTGGCCGCTGGACCACCCTGTCTTCATCCGCACGTGCTCTCTGGTGGGAGTTTCTCAGGAATCCAGGTGCTGTGGGGTTAGGTCCTCGTACACGARTGCTACAAAGCAAGCCCATTATTGCCATTTAATCAAGGAGATTACTTTGACAGATGCAAGGCCAGTTAACACATTTTMAGTTTGATAAGCATTGGCAATGCTGTTTCCTGTTTTTCAGAGGTTAAAACGGACTGAACTATGGAAAGTTTTCCATGGTAAAAATACTGCTGTACATGTTTCTCCTGGTAATGCAATTAGGAAATATTGGCTCCAGCTAATGTAACTTAAACAAAACATGTTGTCCTCGTCAAACTTGTTCAAGTTGTTAAACAGGCATGGCCTTGTCTAAAAAGAAAACAAGGGCATATAGTGTTTCCATGGAAACTCAGTTAAAATGCCGATTTGTGGATATGATCATAATCAGTACCATAATCTAATCTGATTGAATTAAATGAAAAAGAATCTAAGTTATGAAGTCAGCACACTGTAAGAGTATCCCTACACATGTAGAAGTCTTATGTCTTCTGTCCTTATAGATGCTTTCTAACTGCATTTTGGATAAAGCGGGGAATTTTGAGTGGGACTCTCTTCTTTTTCCTRTGGTCAGTTTAACTATTTTTAAAGAAATTTTTTTTTAAGATCAGAATTTAAAATAAACATATCAACAATACTTTACCGAATTTGGTAATAGCTAACTGAATCYTTAATGTTTGTGTATGGTTTCCTTTCATAAAAAAAGTGGGATTTTCCCTTGGGATAATGCATATCACCTCTTTAGTATGAAAAAGATCTTTGCTTCCGATATAGACATGCTGAGAAGATTTATAAGTTCTGGAAAGGATTCTGGTATCCTTGTTTGAGAAGATAGCAGTAAAATGCAGAGTTGGTTGAATTTGACACTATTAGAAAATTAGACATTTTTTATAAAATGTGATATAGCAACATTTCCAAGAGGACCTCTGTCAGAACTAGCGTTTTGCAAAGTAATATTTCAAAGATATCTTGTTGTCTAGTGGTATTGGAAGGAACATAGTAGAGACTTCAGAAAAAAACTCTAACTTTTACTGATTGCCATATGAGATAAAGGCTTCTGGAAATCCAATCAGTGTCCAGCTACTTTTGGTACAAGCCGTAACAACTACAAAAAATCTGGCTTTTGRAAGCCAAGCTTTCTTTATAAGGCAGTAATAGGTTGGCCTCTAAATGACTATGTCATTTTTGAAAGTTCTTGCCAAAAGTCTTTTTGCCTGTGGGTTTGAGGGCTTTTTGCATCCTCCAGGGCTCCATTCTGGAAGGTGCTAAGTGTTGTTATCAGACACTGAACATCCCTTAACTCTCACAGACTTAGGAGCACTAGCAGTGCTCAACACCTTCTAGGTGGAAGGCCCGGATGAATTTGCACCTATCTTGCAACTTAGTAGAAGTAGAAGCTATTTGGTACGATAAATCCTTATTTTAATGGAATGGCAAAGACAGCTATCTTTCAGCAAACCTTCCTGATTTATTTCAAAGCTATTCCATTAAAGAGGATTACAGCTGGTATCTATGATATTGATTTCCCTCATACAAGATATTAATGTGTACTTCTAAAATATGCTTTATTGCTGTATTGACAGCTAAATCCTACTAATCATTAGGGTATAAATTGTAATATACTACTTGTTGAAGCATCTGGATAACGGTTTTTATGATGTAAGTACAGCACATTTGCAGGGCTATTGTGGCAGTCATGTCAGCACTTATACTGTTTCCAGGAGTTAATAACTTACACAGAGAGTTTTGCTCGTAGTCATAACTTGGCACACAGGTCTCCAGCAATGATTGTGTTTTATTAAGAAATTTTAAAATTCTGCCAGGGCCTTTTAATTTTATCAGTCTCAATATCTGTAAATGTTTTCTTTGTTGTTTTTTTGGAGTAGCCGTTCAAAACATTTATTAAATATGTGTTTGGCCATAAATTAGTCAKTAGATTGTTCTTTGTATTTTACGGCATCAGCAAGGTAATTTGAGCTTCGTCTAATGAAGAAAATRTGTTTTTACCTAATTTTCAGCAATATAAAGATGTCTGTCCATTCGTGAATATGCACAAGATCAGACTTAAGCAAACAGTTCTGCTAAAGGTTGTGTGGGTTGTGTGGGTTTGTGTAACATTCGGAAGCTGTTCTTCACCCTGTTCTTTCTCCTGAGATGTGATAAGTAGACAAATCAAATAGGAAGCTGTTAGTCTATACCGTAATGCCTGTTAGCTGGACATTACCTAATTTTTGCAGTTCACATATCTGAACTTCAGTTGCAGAAAACAAGTAAAGAGAAGCAAGTAGACAATGTGAAAAAGATCAGCTTGCATTTTAGTGTACGGGGAATTCTTCCAGTGTTACTAATTAAGGATTGTCATTATTCTGGTATAGCTTGAATCGCTTGTTCAGGTTATTCTAGGATCAATACCTTATACAAGGCTCATACCTGCATTGAACAAATAGTCAACTCTRCTCTTTTCTGCATGAAGATTAAATGAAAAGGCATTTTTGATTCAAAAAGAAGAAAAAATATAGGCAAACAAACCTGCCTTTGCAGATTTTATAGTGCATGGAAAATTGATGTGTATCTTTTGCYGCCGCTGTCTCTTACAAAAGTTCAGTAAAAACACAAACAAGGAGGCTTGTATAAGGTGGTTGCAAGTCCATCAGCACTGTTTTTTCATATTTGCAAATACAAAGTATCTAATGGAACATTTCAAGTAATTTTCAAACAGACAGAGGTGTTTGTACCAAGTATTTTCATTACATACATTTCTATATGCCTTTCTACATCCATAGATTACCACCATGTGATTAAACATCAAAAATATGGTTAAATAAATCCGCAATGTTAGAAAAATAGGAACAGAAATATTATTCTGGAGCATTACAATAAATATRTATTTGATTTATAAAATATTCAGTAGAAACCTGGTTGAAAGGATAGCGATTTATATTCACGATCAGGTTATGTCTAATTTATTATTTGTCTTCAAATAATATTACTCATTTGTAGTAATTCAGAGCAATTTGCTAATCACAGTACAGCACAAACGGTTTGTTGTTGTTGTTATTATTATTCAATCAATAAGAGATCCACAACTATTTCCAAATAATGCGATTTGATAAAATGCTGKTTTTTTCTCACCCAGTGTCCCAAGTCTTTTTGACTAAGAGGATTTTCTGTGTTCACGGACTTTGTATGCAAGCATCTATGATGTTAACTGCGTAGGGCRGGCAGTTGGTAGTCAGCGTGTTCTGGAGACAGGAGGAATTGAGTTCTGAGAGTCTTTTTTAGCCCCTCCAGGCTAAGGTAGGTAGTAGTAGCAGTAGCTCCGTGTCTTGGCTTCTAAATCAATGCAGATAAAAGATTAAAGGCATTGATAAAAGGCGTTGAACTGAAGGGAAGATGCAGGTTAGGGGGGAAAAAAGTTTGAAGACATGGAATGGGTGAGGAAAAGCAAGAGAAGAAAGTTGCATATGGGAGACATTGGATGGAGATGGTCACAGGTTCATTTTGCAGTGRGTACCATAGAGTTTATCTTCAATGTCATATCTAAATTACTCTGTGTCTAACAGTATGACACCTTGTAGCCATTCTGCTGTGTTAGGATTTCAAATTGGGAGGAATAAGCCTCTTCAGAAATCAGGGCAATCAGCGTTTCACCCATTTCTGAAATCAGCCTCTCTCATGATGCTGAAAAATGTTGATCAGCAATTTTTTGTCAAYCCAGTTGGTAGCCAGGATCAAATCTGAAAAAAAAGAAAACATTATCAGGAAGTGTGCACACATTGTATTTTAGTTACAACTAGAAGCAGAGTGTCTGACATCTCCYARGAGMATCCAATCACAGACTCCAAGAGTTCAGATAAGGATCCTAATTTCTGGATATTTGACTGAACTCTATGCCTCTTGAGATTCATTAATTACAAACTTGAAACCACGGCCCTTTGACTGAGTCGTGARAGGAATATCAGCTAAGCTACACTAGCTACCAAGATTAGGACCTCAGTTATAAGAAGTAAAACTAATGGAGCTTTTCTTAAGTGTTGCATGTCATAAATCCTCCCTTAAGATTTACAAATGCGCTTACAAATATATATTCTTATTTTTTGTTCCAATTACGGGATGTACTTGAATATTGCCAAAAAATGAGAGAGCAAACCCTATAAGATCAGAAAATGGTTTGGGAGTTATTAAAATACAATCACAGTTTCATTATTTTAGTCAAACTGTGGTCAGATTTCCATGTTTGCATGCTTGCACTATCATCAGAATTCAGAAATATTTGTCAGACTGGTGGTCGGGCAGGGAGATGCTGGAAGAAGGTGCCTGAAGGCTCACAGGATCTCCATATAAAAATTCTGCCACCAGTGCAGTTTTCCTGYTGTTGATAGAGTTTGCCCTCTCTCTGCACACTGCTGAAGCATTCCTGAGGCTAATAAAAATACTACCCAACCCGCTTTTTATTTTTACTTCCTTTTATGCTAATGGAATGAACCAGGTGACAGGGATTTTCTGAAAATCACAGGGAGGATACTGCAGACACCAGACACGGCTTAACTGTGCCCCACCTCACCCCTTCAAATTGTACAGCCAAAACGACTATTTTGTACTATCAATGTACCCCTTGTATTTCTCAGGAGCAAGGTATGTATCTTTCCAGCATAGTGCACTTAGTGTAATTTTACATGCCAAGTGGTTACCTCCCTTCAGGCTTATGGGAGGTTTTCTTTTTTTTCTTTTCTTTTTTTTTCCCTTATTGGAAAAATTACGGATGGTTTCCCAAGTAGCTCCCCTGAGCTGTGCTCTTGGTACACAAGTTTATCSTGGGGTAAAAGAGTAGATTTTTGTGGGAGTCCTTTGTTGCAGTATTGGCAGCACATCAACTACTAACTTGTAAAGTTTGAAATACAGCATGACTGTCTGAATGATAATTTACAGATAACCTGTTTCTCTCCAGCCTCCTCAATGCAGCCTCTTGAAAAGGCAAGGTACTTTCAGTCAGCCACCTCTATAATTTTTGATGTTTTCACTCAATTTATATCCTTTTGGTGTTTCCTCCTGCTCCTATTGCTAGTTCATTAGTCCTCCAGAAGGAAGATGTGTGTCAGGGAGTCAAAGGGAGTCTGGTTTATGATGATGTTCACAGACTGCCCTCCGCTGTTCAGGTTGTCAGGGGTTGGCTGCACACCAAGTCCTTCAGCTTTCCCTGGTGGTTTGAGTTTGGATGAATTTAGGCCTCCAAGCAGTCATCATCCTGCTTCCCTTTCAGCTTGGCCTCACATCAGGTTCCCAATATCTTCTTCCTTTCTACTTGAGCTTGGCCTCCAGGAAATACTAGCTGCCATGGCCTTCCCTGTATCTTGGGAGTCTCCGTCGAGACAACTGCTTCCAGCACTAATTCTAAAAATCTTCTGGGAAAAGATAGTAGGTTTGARGTCTTTGAATAAAGTGGCACAACTTCAACTTTCTCTTATCCCTGCAAGAAGAATTCACACATTTACAGGTAGTATTATAATATCTCTAATGAATAAAGTAGTTTTTGTATTAGGTAAAAACTTATGACATATTATGAAAATTGTATTGTCTCACATAAAAATATTTGGAAGTGATTTTTTTTAAAAAAATATATAAATATAGRGAGATTTATTATTATATAAAAATTSGATGCTGACTTTRTATAGCATTGACAAAKTAGACATATGTGTGATCATTCCACTTACTTGAACACACGAAAAATAAGGTCAGCATGCCAGTAATTACACCAAGCTATTTCTGAATATTGTTAAGACGTCTGTGTGACAACTCAGATTTTAAGATTATTTGTATTTTACATTTGTTTCTAGGTTAATAAGAGCCTCATATTTGGAAAAAAMCAATCTGTAAACGTTGTTGAGGTTTAGATGTAGATAGAAAAGGTAGATGCAGATTTACATGAACTTTAAGTGGATTTAATTTTAAGGTGTCTAAATATGTAGTAGACACACAAATGATAACATCTATTTTTTACTGCTCAAGAATTTACATTTGAAGCTCAAGAGAGATTCAAATGTTCCCTTCAGTTATGTAATGTTATCACTTGTCATTTTTCAGTTGAGGAAAAAGTCTTACACTGTTTCAGTGAAAAGGAAGTGTCAGTAAACACGTAAAAAATTGGATAAAAAAATAAAGGATGAGGAAATCTTTTCTATGTTGGATCTCRGTGTCCTCTTTGGATCTGGTATACTTTTGATAAGCATTTTTAAACAATGGTTTGTAATATTCCTTGAAATTCTTGTGTATTGTGGACTATCCAGATGTATATAKTAATGTAGCAACAGAGTCATGGTATCTGCATAATAAAATAATGTTCCTTGTCCAGGGAGAGGGTTCCATGCCTGTGGAGCCAGAGATTCATGCCTATTTGTGATCTTAACATGGTTTGGCRAGTTCACCTGTGCAATGGCATTCATGCCAGGCCTCCAGCTAAAACTCCGTATTTGTAAGGTCAGGCAGAAAGGCTTCATGTTGGAGAAGCCACCAGAAAAGATATAAAGCACTTTATAAATCTTCACTGAGTTAAATAAATAGATAAATAGGACACATTTTGGAGGACAGAGTTCATGAATGTTAGTAAAGGCCTATCCAAATGCATAAAGGATGTTTTATTTCTGCTAGGGTAGAAAGTGTGCTTTATTGTAAGAGAATCTTAAGAAGGAACCCAAGCTTTATGCAGAAAGGCAGTGTAGATATAAAAATTAGTCCTAGTACAAATCTATCTCCAAGGTCTTTTATTTTGAAGCCAAGTTAAACCTCATTTAAGATAATTCCGTCGGAGGTAGGCAGTCCAGAGCACCAGAAGAAAAGTGTCTTCCATTTCAAAATGTTGAGGATCTTTTATGTGTGAGAAAGA
This sequence comes from Rhea americana, assembly GCF_003343005.1. Taxonomy (NCBI): domain Eukaryota; kingdom Metazoa; phylum Chordata; class Aves; order Rheiformes; family Rheidae; genus Rhea; species Rhea americana. Next base: position 1,574,083 of record NW_028186038.1, on the reverse strand, counting down.
ATCTTGGGCTGTAGTGTATCCTCTGTAGGAAAGGGAATGGAGACCCCAAGATATTTCTCTAGCCCTCCTGATCCAKTGCTTTTATATAGTGTTGATGGATATTCCACAGAGTGGAAAACCTTCTAGGTTTTACTACATTTCCCTAATATTATATTTGGAATCTCTCTGCCAGGCTTATAGGAGTATTCAGCTTCTCTTTTGCCTGAAATAAATTAGTTTAATCTATTTTCCTCACTTACTTTAAGTAGGAGTTGGTCCTTTTTACTTAAGTGTAGGGTCTTTTGTAATTCTGCCCACAAAAGCAGAGAAAAAGGTTTCCTTATCTATCCATTTGCTTAACCACGTAGATCTTGAAATTAGTGCARGCAATTCTGATCTGTGTTGAGTTATTTTTTCCCTTCATTTTTGCCTTGATTCTAAAGGCCCTTGGCTCTGTAGATATTAAGCATTTACCAATGATTTTATACTCACAGCATCCCAGTAAAACAGTGAAATATTACCCTCAACTGTGGTATCAGCACATAAGGAAATGACTTATTTAACAAAAATTATCACTGAGCCAAGAATTTAATTTTGTAATTCTCAACCATCTGTTATTTCATAGATTATGTGCCGCAGAACGGCAGCCACTTTGTTAGATGAAGAAAAAAAATCTGAGGGGGTTAATGTCTTCTTTGCATAGGCAGCATGAAAGCTTTTCCTTGGGATCACTAAAGTAAGTTTGCTAGTGTGGTTTACRCAGGCACTTGGAGTTGTAATTTTCACGTGAAATGGCACATTTGTGGCACAGAAGGTGGAGGGAGATGCAGGGAGAATGTCCCTCCATCAGGTCCCGTTGGTGGGGCTTCCATGTACCTCCAACTCCAGCTTCAGCTCGGCCGCCCCAGGGGCATTACAACCAAAAGGCAGCAGTAGAGACAAGATCTTCTTTCCTTGGCTTTGAACATTCATTCTTTCCTTCATGAAGAAAAATAATTTGTACCCCCTGGCTATTTTGTGTCAATTAACAAATGTTGAAGYAAATTTATATTTATATTCCATGTGAAGATAAATTATAGGAGTTTATAAAAATGTGGATGTTATCTGGACAAAATTGCAGTGCAGTTATGCTTTTTTCGCTATTCTCTGCTGTAGTTGTTACATCAAGGAGGCTAAATAAGGAATTAGTGACAAGGGAGCTGTAATTTTGAAGTCTGTACCTTTTTCTTTTTTAAATATCTAGCCAATTTGTGAAACACAGATTTAAATAGAAAGTAGCTTGGAGCACAAATATTTCACTCTGAATGTTGAAGGACTAGGGATTGCTCAGAAGAACAGATTGGCTCTTAAACCTTTTGAAGTATATCTGAATAGTTCTTACAGCATTAAATGACCTGACCAAAAAAATATCCTGTGGTAGTAACACTGTTCTTGAAAAGCACAGGGAAAATCCTGCAAAAATGCTTTACTACCACCTCAGGAGTAGAAAAGAAAATTATTATTCCATCCACTGGYACTGTTAATTCTTTTGAATATAGGTTGATTCAAATGATTATAATAATAAATGTATTTGTATATATCACTGAGGATATTGAATATTTAGAAGTTATTCATTCATTGACATGGAATTACCTATATAGAATTCTTCAAGATGTTGCAAKGAACAAAATGTAAAGAAACTAAAAGCATGAGATTAAAATCTCGCCTGAAGACACATCTCTTAAATTGCTTATTACGGCTTTCACCATGCAGTGTTTATGGGAGCTGTGTTTTCTGCTCTTATCTTGCAACACAGATATACATCATGTAGCACTTCATTATTTAAAAACAAGTAAAAGGATTACAAAACTCTAATTGAGAAAATACTTCACAAGGGAAATATGTAATGTTATGTGTTATACTTAAAATGTTGCCATTACAACACTGTACGACCTTGACCAGAGTAGACTATAAAGTTGAAGACATATTTCTGTTTTACTATCTCCAATAGTATTGTATGTTTGAGATGAGTGATAAAGCTTTGCTAAAAGGCAGAGAGAGAAATGAACTGAATCATTTTTTTTAAGAAAGTAAGAAATATGGTAACTTAGCTGGTAATGCCTGGCCCTGCAGGTTTTACACGAACTACGCTCCTGTTGAAATCATGAGATTTTGCTTGAGTGGGAACAAACCTCGTGTTTCTGCCTAGTCCTTCATTTCCCCTCACAATCTGCCCAAGGAAGCATTGACATTCATAGAGCTAATACAACAAAAACAAAACTGCAGCTGCTTGCCTCAGCTTCATGAAGAGCGATGGTCTGTGTTTCATAGAAATTAGTCCCGGGATTTCAGTTGTCTTTACAGTACAGCACTGCGTTGTGCAACCATGAAAATGGGCTCGTGGAAGGTTTCTCACATGGGCTTTGTCGTCATTACCTTGCTGCTGGTTTAGGTTCTCCCTCCTGTGGTAAGTATTTTGTACCGGACACTGGCAAATCTTCAGTACATACTCATTTTATTTAAGCAGGATTGTAGGCTGTCTATTTAGCATTTCTCTGCAAAAGGTTTACCCTCAAATCGAACGGTAAAATAATTCAGCCTGGGAAGGACCTTGTGAGGTGATCTACTCCAACCTCTCCTGCTCAAATTTCAGTATACATAATATATTAGTGCAGGAGAATATTTTAAGTTGCTGCTTTACATTAACTATRCTTTCATTAATATTTTACTAGAACTAAAATGGAATTTAAACAAAGGTTGCTTTGCCAAGCATTTTAAACAGGCCAGCCACAGCAAATAAAATAATCTCTAAATTACAGAGATTTATTTTAGCATTAACATGTAATGAAATATTTCAGAATATTTTTATGGTAATATCACTTTTAGCAACCTGTACAATATTTTACAATTTAGACATGCTATAGGTTTGTATGTCTTGGACAGATAAATAAAAATAGGAGAACTTCCATAAGCTGAATTCAAATGAAACAGCAAGCCATAGTAAAGCAGATAGTGGAAGAGATTGTTACATTCATCCTTTGAAACCTAATAAATGTTTCTTACAGGTTTAAACCTTAAATTGATGTTTGTTAACGGCTCTGTTCTTTCACATCATCAAGATAACGAACTTGATAATTTAGMCCATTTTTACCTTGGCAACTCATTCTTTACTCTGGGCAATGGTGTCTATTAATAAGAGCTGGAGTTCCGAGAGTTGACCTCTATCAGGACTCTAACTGAACTGTATCTAACCACAACCCATTTATCTGTACCCTTTAAAAATAGCAATATTTCTAACTGTTAGAACAAGGCTTTGGAAACCACAGATCTGTTTTGTTCTAAAATCTGCTGTTATGACTCTCAGTATCAGATCTTTGTGTGAACTCCGGTATTCATTTCCTTTATGCATCATTTTCCCAGCAATAAAATGAGGATATTAAGACTTAAGCACATTTATTGAGTATCCTGAGATTCTTTGTTGAGAGGTACTCCGTAGTAAGCGTAGGCTGTTAATGTTGTTGTGTTTATAAATGACTGATAAACAGAATATCAAAGGCRTCTGGGAGTCCAGAGGTGGAGGCAACCCTTTTGAATGGTTTATGGAAATAGTTAAGCAGGTTAGGAACCTAACTCCCACTGAAATCGGTAGGAGTAAATGCCAACTCTGCCTAAGCACTTCTGAAAATCTAACTCTTGAAAAATCTAAATATTTTCAAAAATCTRGTTTTCAAGAACTCAGTAATTTGACACAGATTACCCGAAAGATGCCATTATAAAATCACCTGGGGAAAGAAGAAGCTCCATGGGTCTTACAGGTCTTCATTCCTCTCTTCCCTAGGGCTATATGCCTACTGGTTCACAGCWATGAGCCTGCTAAGAAGTGAGATCCATTCCGCTAGGTCCTGCCAAGTTATTTTCAAATTGAGAGCTCAGAAATGTTTAGAGATCTGTAACAATTAAAAAYGTACATTTTTCCAGTGCAGAATAAAGACAACTGTTCTTCACTYCAGTTTCCCTTAGATATCATGTTATAATGTTCAGAAAAGCATGTCCATTCCTTATCAGTTGCAAAACAGGCCTGATCCTGCATGGTGGTAAAAGCTATCAATTTCATTTAAGTCTGCAAAAGATGACATTCTCTGCAGGCTGGAGGATTTGGCTTTTAGAAGCAAACCTAGCCTTTATTCAGCAAGGCACCTACCTGTCTGTGTGTCTAATGCTGAGCTTTGCTTGGTGAATTCYGTAGGCATGTTCACATGGTGGAAGCAAGACACACAAATAATTTGCTGGGCGTGTAAATGCTCTTGTATTCATTCGTATATRAATGAATACATGTAAAAATGGAATACGAGATTGACATTTCAAATACTGATACAGGATACAGAAGCAAAGTGTGGTTTTAGTGGAAAGTTCCAATGTATGCATTTTGTGTCTGTTTCAGAAAAAAGGGGGTAGGAAGTGCAGATCACCTGTGTGCTAGACATAAACCTAGAGGCAAACAACAGATGAAGAAAACATGTGCTGCATGGCTGTCAGATAACATCTTCTCATTGACCATAAAATAAATTGCTAGATAATAAAAATGTAGCTGGAGAGAGTTTCTTCTGGAATTTATTTGAAAGGAGAAATGAATTTCTGTACTTAGTCTCTTAAGCAGTAATGTCCATGAGATACAGATAGCAAAGAACTATTTATAAACTGCTGCAATATGAAAATTCCTTATGTAATTTCACATTACATTGTATCAGTTCATTGTGGCTTTCGTACCACATACGTTTTCCTACCTGCTGACACAAAATAAAATATATGCAGGACAGCGGTACATGTACATTTGCAAAAACCAGTACCAGTAGTCTAAGATATTACAAAAAAAGTAAATGGGATTTAAAATGATGCCTGCTGTGGACCCTAGAGGAATAAAGCAAATGAATGAAATTTCCTCCAAATTTCCAAAACCACTGATTTTTTTAAAGTTGTTACTTGTTTTAAACAAAGGGTTGTTATAGTGAATTTGCTAGAAGTTAGAGCTTTAGTCTACAAAGCTTTAAAAACTGTAGCTTTTATGAAGGGCCAGCGGGAAACAGTATACTAAAGCTATAGATCAGTCGTTAGAGCCCAGTTCATTCTTTCTACCTAAGCCGCTCTATGAGCCCTACGGTACCGAAAGGAGCTGCAGGGCTCTCAGCTGGAGCCTGTTGACACGTTGTGCTGAACAGCCAGAGTGTTGCGGGGTTCAGGGCCAGCGCCGAAGAGCCTCGGCTGAAGAGCCTGGCCCGAGGAGGGCTCTTGGAGCGGGCAGGAGCGTGGCAGGCAGCGTGCAGGGGGCAGCAGCAGCAGTAAGAGCAGTAGCTCTTCCCCTCTCTTCCGGACATAYTTTTCATCGTATTATTTTCTTTTACTTAATGAAGCTAATCCAGACCTTCCCAGCACAAAGACATTATCGTTCTCTTAGTCTGGCTGTGCAAAACCAGAAGAATCATCTGCCTTAGATGTGTGAGCCACAGTGTTCCTGCTGAGCAGCAACACGGTGCTGTAAAGCCCGGATGAGGCCTGAAGAAAGGTTTGCTGATACTAGGAAGAACAATCTCCTGCCTGAAGCTATGGGAAATACATTGTTTAAACCAGTTAAATCTTGATTAATTCATTTTTTTTAATACAGATTATTGTCACTATTAACCTTTTCTGGAAATCTGAAAATCGGTAACTAGTAATGTTTAACTCTTATACTTTCATTTGACATAATTGCACATCATACTGTTAATGTCAAAAATTTTTAACAAGTGCTTATGTTTGAAATAGGCTTCTTGTATTCCACTGATTGTCCATGGATTAAATAGCCCAATGGTAAATGATGATTTGAAATGTTAGCCAACTATAGCTTTCAGCACAAAATGTRTAGTGCCTGTTTCTACAGCTGTTACGTTGCTACCAGAAAAATACAAATTGGAGATAGACATGCATGTAAATATGTTTGGGTTTGGGGGTTTTATGTTAAGTATGGAGATACATGCAATTTCAATAATGTTTGCATTGTTATCACATGTTAGCAATATCTTTGCTTTTTAAAATGTAAATGGCTTAGAATGTGACTGTGTGGTCTCTTCAGTTTAATTACTATTACCTTTTTATTATAGGTCTTAYCATCATTTTTCCGTCTGAATAGCTTTAAATAATCATTTTAAAGGATTTTAATTCATTATTAAAATTTTAACACATTGTTTTCATTTATATATTCCCAGCTGTAGGTATCCAGATGAAACTTGAATTTTTCCAGCGGAAATTTTGGACCGCAAGCAGACAGGTATATTTTAGGTTCCTATTTAATTTGTTACTGAATCCACAATAACTTTCTAACTGTGCAGATGATAATGATCTGCAATTTTTTGTCATAAACAAAACTATTGTAAACAAACAAGCTATTATAAATATATAATGGCAAGCTCTTATTTGCTTTCAGTTCATTATTACAAAAAAGAGCATTCAGTGGTGAAAAACTGGGGGTAGATCCAGCATTTGTGGAGGCAAAGAGAAAGCTCGTTAATTTTAAGCYGCCAGTGTATATCAAAACTCTAAAAAATTACTGTAGGTCCTTTTGACCTTCTATGTCCCCAAAATAACAACAAGGAAAATGTAAAAACATGTTTCCATGAGGCTAGTGCTTCTATTAGGTTGATCAACACCTGTTGATGGTGGTGAAATTAAACATCTTCGATGCAAACGTGACGTGACTTAAGGCTTTTTTGATAGGTAGTCTTGGAGGACAGCGTCTTTGCTCGGTCGCTTCGCCGGCGCTGCTCTCGGGCCGCAGCCGCGGGGCTGCCCTTCGCCCGGCACCCGCGCGCGGGCTGCCTGCACCGCGCGCCGCGGCTCGGAGCGGGCGGCCTGGGGCGGGTTGCTTCGCCCGCTCCGGAGCAGTCCGAGCAGATCCGGGGGAAACGTCGTCCCCTTCGAGACTCGGACCTGATGTAAAGAAATAAGCTAGCGTGTTGGCCTGGCACGTGTAAACTTTCTCCCTAAGAAAAAGGGGAAACTGCTSACTAAATTTTATGACATTTTCAGTGATGGCAGAATTGTGCTTTCTGCCTTACTTAGGATTTATCTTCTGCCAATCAGACACTGAAGTCTCAGCTTGACTGGTGACCTTAGCCAGGTTACTGAATCATACTTGTCATTTATAGTCGTTAAGAAGCTGTATCTATATACAGATATAGATATTTATATAGATTTTTTTTTTTATAATTTATAGAATTTGTACTTATGGAACAGAATAGTATCATTTCTAAAGATTAGGAGATTTTATCCCTATTTTGAGAATCATCTGGGACTACACTATTTTGGAGAATAAGCACCGCTGAAATGCTGGTCACACCCCACCTCTACGGGAAAATCATGTATTGGTGCCCGTGGAAGATCTCCAACCTTCTAGCATGTGAGGGAGAGGGTGGTATTTAAAACAGTTAAAACTGGTGCAGTGTGAATGCAACCTTTCTCTGCAAGCACCAACAGAAYGGATTTGGAGAGCAGATTTAATGCTTTCCTACTGTTGCCATAATTAGAGCAATTGCTGTCTTTGATTAATACRTAATCGATACTAACTTCTGTACAACTGTGTTCATCTTTGCTTTAAAATGGAATTTTTTGTAATCATTAAACTAGAAATGAAAATATTTTATTGATTTTGGTGTCCTCTGCAGTGTGCATCTCTTGATGGCAGATGTTCTATAAGTTGTGATGATGATGTAAGTATTTTACAGATTTTTTTTTCATTTATACCTCTACTGCAGTAGTACCTGAAGTAGATGATAGTGTACAATGAGATCTTCAGACTGCATTAATCCTGATGTAAATTGGAGTCGCCTTCTAAGTATTAGGCAGTTTATTTAGCAAGGCATGTTTTTATGACTGATTACCAACATGTATTTAATAACGAGACTGGCGATGTTACCTCATTATAATAACGTGCTTTATGAATCCAGTTTTGGAAGTGGTATGAAAGCACTCTAAGGCATTTTTACTTGTTTATTGTTCATCTGAGTTGCTAATCTCTTACTTTCGCACTAGAATTAGACATGAATTCAGAGCTGTACCTGTGTGGAATTAGTTCCTTAATAACAGTTAAGGAGCAAAAGAGAAGTAACCGGAGTCGGTGTGGCTTTCTGAGCTTGTCGAAGTAGCTTGACATATTTCCATGATGTGATTAATGTGATGGATAAAAATAGTAATTTGAATATTCTACGCATAGATATTTACAAAGTATTTGACTTTATAACGTGGTATTTCAGTTAAGCAGCCAATGTATCACAGATCAGGTGAACTGAAAGGTGGCCAACATTGCACGTTCGGTGATGAGGAGGGGGATGTTAGGCGTGAGTCTAGAAAGATGCTACAAGATTCCAGAAAAGTCAGCAGAGTTGGGTTGAGGTGTGGTATTGCACATGGTTTTTGTCAGTGATGTGGAAGAAAACATAAAGCKATTACTGATAACATCTGTCACCTCCAAGTTGAGGGAACAGCGCAAGCAGATGTGGRTCACCTGATAAACTGCTTGAACAAGCTACGTGCATTTAATTAGGATCAACTATAAGTTCATGCATGTGGAAACAAACTCTGTAGGCCAYGTTCACGTGATTCAGGGGCGCCGTCCTGGAAAGCAGCGATGTTAATAAGGCTTGAAAACCACGCCGGGTGATCGGATGAACAGGAGATCCCCTTTTCATACAGTGGCCAAATTTTTTTCCGTACAGTGGCAAAAATGACTAGTACAAAACATACACGAAAGGAAATCATAGTGGGGGCACGAGGTGGCTTGCCTCTGTAGTTGATGCTAATGCAATATTTTGCAATCTCTTTTCAAAGTGAGAAAACGTATTTTTTTTGCAYGGTTTTGCGCAGCTTTTCGTAGGGGCCCCGGTGCTGGGGCAGCGGCCGCGCGCCCCTCTGCGCAGAGCCCCGCGTCGGCCGGCGGCAGCCGGAGGCAGGCKGCCTCCCCTCCGTGCCCTCCCACGCTGTTTCCCCGGTCGTCTCCAAACTCTCACCGGTTTCTGGCGCTGCTTTTTACAGTCGCAACCGACGYATGCTATTTGTGGTATTCCCCAAGTCTTCATTTTCTTTCCCTGCTGTCTCCTCGTATCTTCCTTCGAGCGCTGCCTTGCGGGGCTGGTTTTGCACCCGAAATCGGCTCCCGGCGCGCGCGGCGCGGACCCGTGCGTTCCCCCGGGACGCCTCCGCGCCCCGCGAGCTGCTGCCCTGCCGCTGCCTCCGCTTGCCCGGCGGCTGGCTCGCGGGGAGCCGGCCGGGCGCTCGCTCGGGGGTGCGCGGGGCGGCACGCCGAGCGGTCGCGGAGGCGCTCTGTGGTGGTTCGTGCAGTGCCGGTTGAGCTGTGTTGGGGCTTTCCTGAGGATAGGTAATTTAAAAAGCCAAAGACTTGGGGTAGTTAGCCAAAGAAAACAGGCTGTGAATGTTTTGGAGGCATGTTTTCTAACGTTTGCCGTTATTGTATTGGATATTTATATCTTTAAAGCAAATAGTGGTACTTTAATTTTTGGATTACTTTTCTCTTAATTAATTTATAAAAACTTTWAGAGGTACATCGTTGATCTTAGCAATACTGCCGCAAGGATTCTACTTCATATCCGCATCTACCGCGACATCGAAGCATCTGCTTTATTGAAACGTGCATCCGATATATGGGCACAATGGTACAATTTTTTAAAATATGTAACTGTTCCACATGAGGTGCGGACCACAAAAACCTTTCTGAGGATAAAGACAGAACTTAAAGCATCGGCAGTTATAACAATGGAATACTTAATTTCTTCAGCGTACCAAATTAGCAAATCATACGACAAACTATAATCCATTTACTGGGGCCCTGGGATCTAGCAGATGGAGGATAGGGATAGCAATAAATAAAAGAAAAAAATATTGCAGAAAACCAAAACACAGAAGTCCAATGGTTATGCYGCCTTTGGCAACCTTTCAAACCAACGTATCTTTTGCCTTTGCAACTATACAGACTCTTCCRTTTAAAGCTTGTATCTTTTTTAACCATTCAGTGAGCTTTTCTGAATATGAAGTGATTAAAGAAAAATGCATGTATTACAAGTCCCCGCTAAGGCTGCAAGCTCATTTACTTAACTCCACTTCCAYGCTGTCATTTGCATTTCAACGTGTTTTAAGCTGAGCTCGCAGCGTTTATCGCCCCGTCCGCCTAAAAATGAAAGCTGAGGTCTGCAGAAGTGTAAATTTCACGTGTTTCCTGTCCTTTCCTCACTCTTAGATTTGTGCCAGCTTACTGCAGACTTAATGCACCAACTTTACCTTGTTTSCAGCGTCTTTAAATAGTCTCGTCAGTGGGTTTCCACTCCCAGCCAAGCAGCTTGCAAAGTGTAACCACAGGTAGCCTGGGCAAGGCTAGAGTGCTGCATAAAATCTCCACATCGTTCAGCATAAAGCGCCAGGCGTTAGGGAATAAAGATTGAGCAGGGATTAATTCCTTCACTAGCAACAGCCTTCGTGACAGAGTAATAATAGTACCTAATTTCTTGCATCAAGCATGCTCCTGCTGCAAGGGCTTCAAATGCTTCATTAAAAATAGGAATTATAGGCATATTACGGTTACTGTAAAAATGCTTTTAGCCTGTCCTCACTAAGAAGGGAGTAGACGCTGTTAGAGTTTCCAAGAAGCAGCAGCCATAAACGTTATACTTTTTTTTTTAATCACATTGGTAGTTAATAAGAATAGTCATGTACTTTCCTAAATGTTCAGGCATCAGTTTTGTTGGTATTACATGCATATGCAAACAAAATGCAAACTCAGTGGGAACCACATATGCACAGGAGAAATTTAGCAGTATTGTGCACTTTGATGAWTTAGCACCTTTTTTTTTAAAACGACAAAATATACTATCTGTTGATAGAATTGTATCAGATGTCACAGATCCTGTTGCTGAATCTTTTAACTTTCACAGATATTCTCAATGGCAAGAAAATATCTACTGAATTGTTACTGTACAAATTTACAAGTATTAGGAGATGAAGTTGATGCAACTGGAATAGCACAGTAGACCTGCAGAAAATTAGTTAATKCCAAAATGCAGTGGTATGGCAGACTTACAATTCATTGCAAATCTCATTTTTTCTCTTTTGGGGGAGAGCTTTGTRTTTGCTCATTTCTTCTTGTTTTCCTGATGTCTTACGTTTAATTTTCTGTTTTCTTTTTCATTTTTGGTTTTTTAACCCATATTACATTCCATTACTGCTCTTATATACCGGAGTTCTGAAAAATACATAGAGGACTTGAACTTGATCAAAGTTACTGTAATCCAAACGTGTTCTGAGGCCTCAGTCGACATTCTTGCTCTGTTTATTCTGGACTTCATGCCCACTCTATTTCACAAGCTCAGGGACTCTCCACCTGTGGAAGGTTCCCCTTGAAATCTCAAGTTCACTGAAGTTGAACCTTGGGGCAAACCAGTAGTGCTTAGTTCACCTCCGACACCTGTGAGTCGTTGTGAATTAAAGCCCTTTCACACTGCTCTATCCTATGCAAATGCCACTATCCCATGAATTAATCTCATATTTGAAATATTCATGCTGAGGTATTGGACAAGTAAATGTACCCCGCTGTCCTTTGTCAATGCTAAATTTCATTTATATAATGTTTCTTTAATGTAGTGCTGCATAAAGAAAGTTATTTATCTTACTGGCAAGTAGATGGCTAAATGCAGTCCTGAATGAACATTTTCCTGGTGTTAATGTTTCTAAAATGAGTTGAAATACGAATCCTGTTATCTGCACACACCTCTAAAAAGCTATGTAACCCACTCACTGCTTTATGCCTCTCTCCGATTGTAATGCTAAGCTGTTAACGTCTATTTAAATTCTGAACAACGCTAACAAATAGCTATGGCTTAGAGATTTGAAACATGGCGAGTCATTATCAAATCCTGGCAGTCTTCCCAACTACGTGTAAGCCGTAAGCTATGAGATGAAGCCTGGTCTCCCTTGTCCAGCACWACTACTCCTATAAGTGATGGAGAAATACTGCTTCTAAAGCACTGTTGTTTGATTCACTTTTCACGCATGAAGACTGCAAGTATGCATCCCCTAGGCTGTGCCACACTTCCTTCTTAATTAATAGCACAGAAGCAGTTGCGGAGGAGGGTTTCCAAAGAGCTCCTCTCCTGTTAGAGTGAGTGGGAGGTTTGTGACGGACTTCAGGAAAGCAGCGTCCTGGAGCCGCAGGGTCCCGCTGAAACGCCACCCCTGCCGCACCACCAAGGTCGGGCATCTGCCCCGCTGAGTCTTYGACAGCATCTGCAGCTGAYGACATCCATCCCAAACTTGTGCCTAGTTTGGGTTTCTTTGCCCCCCCCCCCCCTTTTTTTTTTTTAAGCTAAACTTCAAGCTAGCATTTCTTCAACTCTCCCCCCTCTTTGGTCACCCGGAGCAGCACTAATAGGTGGCCAGAATGGGAATCAGACACATCGAAACGTCGCCTGAGCGATCAGGCTGCATTTTCGCAACATCCTGCACCGTTGCTACTGCAGCRGAACTGCTTTCCTCTCTAAAGCGGCAGAGATACTTTGCTGGACATGCAGAATATAGCATGAACTCTCTCTGTTCAGCCCGTTTGTGGCAAGAATGATTTTAAATTAAAAGGAAAACCATGAGCACTGCTATGCTGAGAGCCAGAACTTTATTATTATTTTTATTTTTTACTAATGTCACAGAAAATTTAAGGAATGTTAGTAAAATATTTACTGATTTAGACCAGTGATAGAAATACATTAGAGATTTAACACTGAGGTAGGTATTTAGCAATAATGAAGAAAAACTGAGTAATACCAAGGTTTGAGCTGAACCTTATGTTTAAACTCTGAAGCACAGTAATTAAAACTTTGCCTGTAGCAAGCAATTCACTTGAGGTTCAAACAGTGCATGCATGTTTGGAGGGAAGCACTGATTAGGGTTTACCTTGTTTTATACAATCTACAAGTCTGACCTACGAAAAGCTAACAGTCCTACCTCGAATCCAGTAACCAATTAAAAACACAATTTGGAAAGCTTTAAGAGACCTGTGGGGCCTCTTTTACGGAAGTTTCTGGTCCCCTCCCCCTCTGAACAAATTAAAAAATATTACCTAGTCCCCTGTTGGTCCTCCAGGCTGACACTGTGCTTTAATTAGTACATCGTTAGTGTAATGACATTGTGCTGATGTTTTTCTCCAAACACGGAATAAGCCATCAGGAGCAGCAAGGGTCTATACCTTTCCAAACTTTGTTATGAGGAAATAMTTTTAAGAATGGATTATAAAAACACTGACCTGGTTCTTTTTACACTTCTTTATGGTTATCTTACATTATCTTTTTCTATATCTGTGTCTTTATTTTGTTTTGCATATGTATAAATGGGATATGCATAAAAATTAAATGAAATAATATYACATACTTTGAGAGTACATTCACTTAGAAGTTATGGGAGCCATTAAAAAAACTTGAGGCTAAAAGTTTATCCTTTTAGAAGGCACTTGGGATTGAAGTAAACTAAGTAATAAAATTGTTGTATTTTAAGATTAAAAATTGGAATTATACTTTTATTGTTTTTCAGGCAATCAACTGTTACCTGATAGATAATAATGGATTTATTTTAGTGTCTGAAGACTATAGACAGGTAAGTGAAAGATTTTTATTTAACTGTCTCATTTAGCACACTTATATAAAATTAATTGTATTTTTAAATGAGCTGTTGTCCTAAAATGTTAAGGAATTAGTAATATAAGATTAAAAATATTCTTTCAACAAATAATATTCTCTCTCAGAGCAGCTAAGTTTCTTTCTCCCTCTGGGGCAGGGTCAGCTCTTGAACTCATAAATGTTCTGTTTAAAGAGCTTTTTTGCTGCAGAAGTGTCTGCCTTCCTTAAGAAATCTTTACCCCAAGAAGAAAAATTCCCGGTGGCGTTTCTACCCCGTGGAAARGCTGGGAGAGAGAAGGAGGCGGCTGGGACGGAGAGCGCTTACGTTCCAGCTTGTAATAAGGGCGTTTTGCAGAACTGTTGGCCGAAGAGTTTCTTTTTCTGCGGTGGACGGCAGTGCCGGAGGGGTTAAAACTCAGCGCCCTGCGTCTCGCGAGACGGGCAGGGGGTGTGATCAACGTGGGGGTCCTTCAAAACGTCCATTTGCTTTGACCTCGCGGACGAACGAGCGAAGAGCGGCCGCGCGGTTGCTCGGCCCTGCAGACCTCGTGCAGAAACCGCCACCATCCTCGGTAGCCTTTGCCCGAGAACGGTTGAGGCGGCGCCGCCGAGCCGGGGGGGTCTGTGCTGTGGGGTAGCGAGTGGGAACATCCGAGCTCCCGCCTGGCCCTCGCGTGAATCAAACTTGTTACGACCGAGCTGGTTGCTGAGAAACATAACTGTTGAAAAGAGCTCTGGGTGACTTAAACGAGTGATCAGAGGAGAGGTACAAAATTCAAAGTGAATGTCAAAAAATAAGCTACACTGATTATTTCATTTTTATATTAAAAGCTTGAAATCTGACACTTCTGGAGGCAAAATGCAGATATTTTTCAGCTTTGCATAGCTCAAAAATACCTAGATAACCTTTCCTCATGCTCCTATTCTCCTTTGCTGCAAATATTACATTTTGTTTGAGTCTTTAAAAAGTCTATTAGCAAGCAATAAACAAGGCAAATGCRTTTTTTCTGAAACTATTATGCTTCCAGTGCCATACCAGAATGTTAACCACTAAACAGATGCGCTGTGTCGTACAGTAATCTGTCTTCACAATTTAARTCATCTTACTTTCAAAACTGAGGACTGAAACTGATTATTTTGTTTCACCTTATTAAATTTATTGCTTCCATCCYTTCAGAACATCAAGCATTCTGTGAATGTAAYTCTAGGGTGTACCCATAAAATAATATGAAATAAAAATGGCTTAAACATTAACTGCATTATGTTCAAAACAGCTCGGATTTTTTTTTCCTTTATCTATCAAACCTGTATTTTCTCCATAGATGAGCAATRACCTGGAAATAGCTCTCACTGTAAAATAGTTTTGATCCATTTTAAACATTTTTTTTCTGGTCACCCTCCCTCTTTCCTTTTTTGAACTAWTTTTCACAATTATTTAATTCTGACTGGTAACTGATTTGCTAATTGGTAGTTGGGTCTAGGCAATGAATAGGATTAGGAAGAGATTTTTCCTTTGGTGGGTTACCTGATACTAGACATTACTTTTTCCTGTGAAAACCGTATTATGGACAGCTGTTGGACCAGAGCTAGCCTAGAAAAGACTTAGATTTTAAGTTCTTTGGGGCAATGTCTATTCCTGCCCATGGGCTAGTACAGCATCAAACACATGTGAGTCCAGAAAACAAGCCATGCTGGTACCTGATTTCCGGGCTAAGGGACAAACAGCTGAGAATCACGCGGTGCTGGTGGATGCTGAAGGAACAGGTGATGTCTGTTTTGCAGTAACCTCGCCAGTAAGACCTACAGACTCTGGATCCTATGTCACTGCTTGCTAAGGCACGTAKTTAGTGGGGAAACCACTTCCTGGCATTTCACAGAATGAGAGAATTAGGTCCTCTTCCCTGGTTCTGCCATGCCCAGCGCTGGTAGCTCCTCAAAAACCTGTGTGTGCTTAACTGCTGCTGAACTCAACAATTAATTAAGAGGGCTCTAAGCCTCAGATGGTCATTAAAGTTGACTCTTTATTTGACTATGTRTATAAAACAGCATAATTATAAAAAATAACATCAACTAACATAAAAATACTAGTATATGATCATTTATGTGTGTGTATACATATGTACATATATGTATACATACGTGTGCATGTATATACACACACACAGACATGTATGTATGTATTACACTCTATATATTGGGACTAGAGGAAGGGATAGGGAAGCTGCATGAAACATTATCAATTACTCACCTATGTAGGGTTGTTTCTGCACTGAATTTTTGTGGAAATGCCAAAAATGACCTGAACCATTCTAGGAATGTTTTTTCCTGAAAATGGGCAATGTAATTCTTCATCTGAATTATAACTAAATCCTCATGTAGTAAGAAAAGTAATAACAATTTGAGTACTAATGGTTTGGGAGAGAACTAGTATTTACAAATGGAACTTTTGTGGAGAGAGCTGCCACTGAAATATCTTTATAAGACTGAAGCACAACTTGATAAATCAGGTTTATTACTATCTAAAGTTATACTAGTCTTTTATGGTTTAGACTTTTTGACATTAACTGACTGCCTATCCCGTAGTTAGGGTAATCTTTCTTCATCAGTCATCTAGGGCTATTGAAGTTAGCAGTTGTAGTCATATAAACTACAAATGTGCCCCTTGCTTCTAGGAAACTTTACACACCCGCATGTTTTGGAGAATGTTCCAAATTTCCCCTGAGTGGAAAAGGCAATACTTGCTCTTTAGATGGAGGAATGCCTGTTTTTGGCTAGAGCAGTAACTTCTCTGCCTGCGAGCTCCCAGGTGCATACTTGAGGTCAGCTAAGTTCCTCGTAATGGAATTGGGGTTTAGTTCATACCAAGCCTATGGAATCCGTGCAATCTGAGAGCGCAGTGCCCTTTCCCCCCATAAATTGTGGGATTTCTCCCTTTAAACAACGCAGAGAACATACCCAATCCTTCTGGGAGTTGAGGCCTTAAAATAAAAAAATGTCTTCCCGAACTAGCAAAAATGCTGGACGTGCAAGATTTTTGAATGTCTCATGAATGGCTGCAGATAATGGTGTCTCTTCCACGTTAGATACCAAATTCATAACATGAATGTTTGTTTTCTCAACAGAGATTTATTTTTATTAGTCCACATTTAGTGAACAACGACAAAATGGGTAATTCATCAGGCTGAGTGGTTTTAAGTATGAAATGACTCTGAATGGAGTTAAAATTTATACGATTGATGAAATGTACTGTTCCAGCTCCTTAAACAGGTCATGCAGGAATTATAAACAATGCTTCTTTATGACTGTTTATGAAATCCTTTCAAAACCTGTTTATATCTTTTTTCAGTAACGTTTTAATCACAACAGTTTGTGATCRGATTAGTGTCTTTCCCTTACGAGCTTTAGGTTTGAATGGCTCTTAGTTCTGATAATGGATGTTATATAATGTACCTCAATCTATTGTATAAGCGCTCACATCTGCTCARGGGTAATAATGTAATCTCTATAACTTGCCATGACTGAGAAGTCCTCTTCAGTTTTTATATAGCAGTAGTTCTGAAAACCTATCTATGTAACTGTCAAAGCCACTCTTGTCAGATCCTAGAATATGCCAGTTTAAATTGTATCCATGTTTTTTTGCCATTTACCCACACTTCTGGTAATTTCTTGCATTCTTTCCTTGCAGACTGGCTACTTTTTCGGTGAGGTTGAAGGGGCTGTGATGAACAAATTACTAATCATGGGCTCCTTTAAGAGGTAAGATTTAATTACACTATCTTTAAAAAATTTGCAAAAATAAAAGAAATAAAACCAAAGTCACATAAAAGAAGCCCGTGGTTGGTTGAGTGGCCGGATTCTGCCTATGCTTCTCTTCCATATGATCTTAGTGTAACTTGATGTCATGCATACTGAATGCCAAGAGTATTGGGGGCTCAGCCTACAGTGAGTTTCTTAGCAAAAAGAACAGTTTATTGRTGTATGATATTAAAACTGCGTGCTGCTCCTGTTCCCACTGTGCTCAGGTGGAAATGGGATTGGGCCATTTGTACTATTGAGTGATGTTAAATGGCTCTAAAGGAAGTTGTTGCTACAATATTTAGTATTTTGACCTGTAAAAGTTGGAGATTGCTCAAACCAGAGAGTGCAAAATGTCCTACTGTTAAAAGGAAAGAATGATCTGTCACTATTTCATTTTCACTCACATGTTAACTCACATTTGAACATTGCTGTGACTATTAACCTGGTGTTACCATCACAGTGACTGTAAAAAGTAATGATGATTTTGTGTGTCCATCAAAATGAATTATGCATCCTAGGGAACTAAAAAAGGACTTTTCCGTTTAATATCTAAGTCAGTACTGGAGTTTTCATGGCTTTCACACAGTCCTACGAACCTTTTCTTACCCCTTCATCCTCTTACAGCTTGTGTCAAGAGCACGAGARAATTGCAGTAGATACACATAGTACTTTTCACTTTTATTTTCCTGTACATTTCTAGTATATGAAGATGACACATCACTGTTCCCATCAATCACTGAATTTAGTTATTGCATGTGAGGGTGTATACAGCTGCTCTCCAAAGAGGTGGCTTGTGTGCCTCCTGTACAAACCAGCTTGGTCTCTCAAAGGCAGAAAGCTTTTTCTGCTGCCTCTGTGCATTATAGCTCAATACCATTCCCAATAAATGACTGGCTTGAAATGAAAGATCTAGCACTCAGTGAATCATCCAAAATCATCGTTCTCTGAGGGTGGCAATCTTTTTGTGTTTAGCACTATATTGTTTACACRCACTGTTAAGGGACATGAAGTAATACCTATTTATAAAACACTTTCTGTAGTGAAAAGATTTTGCTTATACAAAAGATGAAGCATTTTATTTAATGCAAACAAAAACACAGAGTTAAAATCAAGGGATAGCATATTAATTGGTCCCGCTTGCTTTTGGCCTGCCTAGCAATGCATGCTAAGCAGAGTAGCTGCTGGACRACTGATGA
Source organism: Rhea americana (assembly GCF_003343005.1). Taxonomy (NCBI): domain Eukaryota; kingdom Metazoa; phylum Chordata; class Aves; order Rheiformes; family Rheidae; genus Rhea; species Rhea americana. The sequence goes on along the minus strand of NW_028186038.1, from coordinate 1,555,434 downwards.
CAGCAGGCACCGCAGTTGAGAAGGGCAAGGATGTGTCACTCAAGCAGTCCTCCTTGGTTGTGGAGGCCACCAGTTTGGAGTGGCTCACTGGCTCATGATCCTGCTGGTCGGGAGCTCTGAGGCACTCACAGATAGTGAAGCCGCGAGCTCCGTGCGGCTGAGCGGCATGCAAAAGAAAATGTAAACGCAACGAGACAATTATTTAAACACAATAAACTGGCCATTGCCGATCAGTTAAAAACGAGAGAGAATCAGACTGCTGTAATTGCACTAAACGAGCCACCTGTTTTTCTGGCTGCACAGCAGATAGCTCAGTGCAGCAGCAGACAGACGTTCTTTGATCTGTGCTATATGAGGCCCTTAAAACAAATTCTTCCACTGATATGAAGAAACCTTTGCTGGCTAACAAAAAATAACCAGACATATGTATTATATTTTAGAGGTTATTAATTTGTTCAGGGATTTTTCTGTGTTTTTCCAAAATTTATTTTGCATGGAATAAGAAAAAATAAGCAGTGAATGGTGCAGTGGCAAAATCTGGGTAACCAATACCATTTCCTGAGAGCWCAGCAAGGCAGTTACTGTAGATACTGTGCACATTATACTTGTCATTGCTTATCTTACTACAGAGACCAAATGAACAAGCAAGCTCTGATCGTTAGGCTTTTATTCTGACGATTTCCAGAGCCATTCATTCTTGCAATTTGCTTCTTATATGGCCTCTACATTCCAGCAGGTGAATTATGTAGCATTGTCCTGTTTGATCTGGTTTGGCCCTTTGGTCATTCAGGTTAGCAGCAGAAGGTTGCGTGGTGCGTGTACCTTCACTGCAGAAGAGTTTCCTGACATCCCCAGTAACCGTGGGGATGGGAGGGAGACGTTCCTGCCCTTCGGACTCCTGCTGTGGGTAGCAGTACGGATAGGTCCTGCCCCTGCGCTCGTTCATGCCAGCTTTCAGGCTCTCTGTCCACAAAAAGAGTGAAACARCCCTTTTACGAGCCCCCTCAACTACTATTAGTTTGGAGTGATACCGAAGTTCTTTTTAGGATTGAGCTGGAAGTGTTAAACAAAAGCAGGTTGTTTGCTCCTGACTATATTACTTTTCATCCTGCCACAGGCTGAAATTCAATTTTCATATTTGCTGTTTATCTTTCAAAGTGAACTTCAAATACCTCCTTTCCCCACTGTAATTTCTTTAAGCTCACTACTTCTCTTCTTTTGGATTATATGTACATATGTATACATACGCGTATTTTGTTACTTTATCAGCCTGATATTTAGGGGAAAAAAAAATACATAATACGGGTTCCTCCAAAGCAAAGTGACATGTTTTGGAGTTTTGTTTAGCAAAATAATGTTTATCTTATATCCTGAATATTGCCCACAGTCCATTAATTAAAGTATAATTTGAATTCATTAATAAATAAATTAAGATTCATGTATCAATTAAGGAAAGAGTCTRCTGCACATAGTAGCTTAGAAAAAAGGACCTCTTCTTTGTAGTTTTACCAGCACATAAAAACAGTGATAAAAATTACTCAATTACTGGAAGTATGAAAATCAAAAGAAAAACACTAACTTCAGAAAATTAAATGCTATAGGAGCAACAAGATTCCAAAAGAAATGAACTAAATAAAAAATCTGCAGAAAATTGGAGGTACCCTGACATAAATACATCTCCATGCTTTCTGCTAGGAGGAAAACTAAGCAAGTGTATTAAGCAAATGGAGGCAGCAGCATTTCCTCTCGCCAGTTTTGTTTCCACCAGGCGTCATCCTTGGGCCCCTGCAGAAGGATGTTCATATGCTTTGGTATTCAGTCGTGTTGTCAGGATGCTTGACCTCAGTGCGGCGCACCTTGATCCCAGCTTTCCCAGCTGCTAAGGCTCGCTCGAATCAGCTCTGGTCCCTTTGAGATCTTCCCTTGGTTCTTYGCTTTTCCTTGCCCTCTGTCTGCTCCTTTATCTTCGCTCACACGCTTCCTAGCGGACACYGCGTGCCGGCTGCGCCCTTGCAGCGTCCCAAATCCCTCACCTGTTTTCTCAAAATAAGTACACACGGGGGAAGACATTCATCTCTCTGTTTTGATTTGCTTTAGAAGCAAAACCTAACAAGTGTTCCATCTCTAGGTTATAAGAAGATTACATATAAAGAAAAACCCTTCAACTCTCTGCTAAGCTACTTGCAAATAGCAAAATGTTATTAAAGCCAGATCATGAAAGCAGTAGCTATTTGATCACCAACAGGTTCCTAATTTCCGCTGAGGCAGCACAGCCTCCAAATGAGGGATATTTTTCTGTGTGGTTTAGGTCACTTCCTTGTAYTTAAGCATAAATTTTAATTAGATGTTCTTGAATCTTTTTGGAGGTGTTAAATGAACACTGCTACATTTAGAAGCTCTGTTTCTTTTCATGTGGATTTCTCCAGTCATTGTTTTGACCTTTAAAAAAAAGTAATGACCTTTGTTTTTCCTTAATTTGGCAATATTTATGAACACAGACCTACRCTCTGCAGAAAACTAGTGCTCTGAGTGAATGAGCAATTCAAAATGGAGTTAGTGGATTTGTTTTCAGCTATATAAATCCAACTGTGACATTGCAGTTCTTAGACTATACAACATCTCCCTATCTTTAGTGGTGATTTTACTTAGTAAAAGAAAAAGTAGGTCCAAGACATAGCGCCTGGTTATGACATAAATATCACAAAAATGTGTCAGGTAGACGAACAGGCGTTTGCTTTTTTTGCATGGGCAAGCAGAAGACCTTCAAGTCAGGAAAATAAGCAGACTGTTTCCACTAATTCTCTACCATATGAATAATCATATCCACTGTAGAGGATAGGAAGGCCTGTGCCTTTGACTTTTAATTTCTAAATGAATAATATTTTATTGCACTGCCCTAAAGAATGRCGTTCCATTTTCATCAATGGAATAAGCATCAGGAAGGAAGATAGCAGGCTGCCTAGCACGAGCAGACCTCCTTCCCAACCGCGCGCTGCCTGTAGGTACTGAAGAACAGGGAACTGTGTGTCGCTTCCCTGTTGACGTTACCAATTACGAGAGCCCTGTTCTGATTTTTTTGCRTTTACTAGATGCACATCTCGTACCTGTGCTCTGAAACTCCAGCACTGCTATGCAGCATGTTCTCTGCTCGTGTTTCGTCCATGTGACGTCTAAAACTAGCTGTCACGGAGCCGAGCTCAGGTGTAGTTTAAAGGTTACGTCTCCGTGAATTTCACTACCGATTTCATGCAATGTATTAGTTATACGGGAATACTTTTACCCACTTAAAGAAGACCCCAGATGTGTGCTGTGCGAAAGGGTCGTCCTTCTATGTCCTGAAAATAGCGGGTGGAGTTGTCATTTTTATAAACGCTATGCTTTGCAGCATCTTGGCAATTAAGAATAGTTGAATGTTAAAGCCAAAGATAAGTGATGACAAATCTGTTTTGTCAAATACTGTAATTTAGGTTTATCCTTTTCCTTGATGTTAGTGGTGGTGAAAGGGATTAGACTGACGGCTTCTGGACACTGTAATAACCTGTCAGTGAAGGAGGGAGAACCYGGGCAGTAAGAGCATGGGTTTTCCTGCAGTGCCCTGCTACCTCCCCACAAGGACCCTTTCTAGATTTAGGACCCTAGTTTACTCTTGATACCATTCAATACCGTCCATCCTCCTCCTCTTCCCCTGCTGCCGTGAGAGTGCAGGACAGGTTGCCCAGCCATGTTTGAGTGTAAGAACATCCCTCCATCAGAAGTGAATTGTACTCACCATTTGTTTTTGCTTAGACTAATAAGTAAAGGGTAGCGTCAGTAATTAGGGCAAGATTTCCTTTATTATCAACTTCCTACGTTTGTTTTTCTGAGCCCTTCTTCCTTTTTTTTGGTTGAGGTTTACTTCCATGACAAGACAGAACAATATTAAGCTAGATATTCCTACAAATTYTATGACTGTCCCCGAATGTCTTGAACTGATGAAAAAATATTTGAAATTTATGCACTGAAGATCTTTTTGCTATTACAGTTGTCGGTTGTGACATTTTACACTACCAGCTAGAAAATCATACATGTGCTGAAAATCTGGCTGAAAGCAGAAGAGTACATCTGTTAATATAGGCTGTGCTGCTAGTAGTTCTTAGAAATTTAATTTTCTTGAACCAGATTTGTACTCAGGGGTAAGTACATTGCAAAGTACAAGACTGGAATTTACTATATCAGGAAATTGGCTATAAAAAGATTTTCACAAAAATGTATTTGGCCCCTGAAGTTGTATGCAATGGAGGTGCACATTTAATTGTTGGAAAGTTATTTTCCATTATTTAAAGATTATTGCAAATAGTCCATATCTGTYTTACGACTGCTTTTGAAAGCAATTTTCGGTAGGCTTCAGCGATGAGGTATGTAAAAAGGGGCAGTTAGTGGCACGGGGATGTCAGAGCGTGTTATCTGCAGCGGGAGCAAAGTACTCCTGTGAAGTGCTGTGGCACGCAGTGGGGAGCCGGGCATGTAGACAGCCTTAAATTTAGATCACAGGAAGCAGGCAATTATCATGTTCACTAGCTGCATTCAGCTGAACAGGATACAGGTAGCTGCAAACAGGTATTTAAAGCTGCAGTCACGTCAAAAGGGGTAATTTAGAAGCCTTTCTGCAATAGTTGGTTAAATCTGTCTGAATGATAGGAAAGCTTATTTTATAATGGCTCAGAAAGACATTAGCAATAAAACAGCACTCTAGAAATGACACCTGGACACAGAAGGCACCACAGTATCTTAGGCCGGTGTTTTGACTACCAATATTGCAGTAGCCTTAACAAGGAATAGGACTGGAAGGCTTTTACCTTCCTATTACATTTCCAAGAATAAAACCAAAACAAAACTATATTTGAATTTGTAAATGCCATGGAACCCATTTATACTGAGCTTTAATGTCATTCATAGTGACGCAGAGTGAGAGCCCAAAATTGATTCAATATGTTGCAGTGTTCGRATTTCAGCATGGTTATGGGTTTCATCTACTGATCTTGAAAACGTATTGCAAAATTCCCATTTGCTTTTAGTGGCGAAGAATCAGGTCTTTGTAAGAATGTCTRGCAGTAATGCTTTTGCTGATATAATTTGCACATCCTATGTTGTACTTGTTTGAATTGTCTTTAGAGACTTTCAGGTAGGTGTTGAACTTACCTACTTCGAAAATAATTATGATGATGAATGCGTTGTTCAAAAAGCAGAACTTATTCCAGATTTTTATTATTAAGAAATGCGTGCCTGGCATGTATCTTTCTAAACATTTGCTCCATTTTTTTTTTCTGCCAGGATACATTATCTATTTTCTAGTTTGTTCCTGAAACAGCACCTTCKCACCAGCAACACCTTTATATATATTTGCTAAAGCTTCATTGTACTGTCATCTGCTGATACTCAAACATCGCCAAACAACAATTCTGCAGTATTCCACCATGATTTTGAATTTTTTATTACAACTCCTCCCCTCTGACATCACTTTAAAGCTTAGTATTTCTTGTTAAATGCAATTGTATTTGACTGCGTATGTTTTAATATTTTTGTTCCTCTTATTCATAATGCAATCTTAGATAGTTGTATACTGCCTACAGTACAATAAGACAATCCAGAAAAATATAAAATGGCATGTCTGGGTGCAATATTAATTGTGTTTATTTGTGCAAGTACATATTTCAATCTTTTTTGACCTTTTATCTTTGAGCATTTAAAGAAACTATTATTACATCTCAAGAAATGTAATACAAACAAATACTAATATTGAGGGGGGRAAAGCCTCTTTCCAGTCTGTGAAACTGAATTTGAAATTATAACAGATTTCTAAATGACACACTCTAATGGTATTTGATTAATACCTCTTAATAGAATAAAGAAGCCCACAGACTAGCTAAACCGTTCTTGTGTCTGGAATTGAAAGTGGAGAAAATGACTGTACTTCCACATGCCAAGTGGATAATCACCAAACTTATTCTATTGAAAAATCTTTCGCAAAGAATAAAGAATAACCTGAACGCTATTCTACTCGGAACACTAGACAGTGAATCAAGTAGGATGGGACCATTCAAGCAGCACAGATTTCCTGGGCTGTTCTGCAGAGAGCAAGTTAAAATCTGTGGAGTGTCCTTGCCTGTGCACTAACCAGTTGCTGCCATTGCTAGGAGGTCCCTGTGGACATACAACACGGTCCTTAGATCTAGAGGAATAAAACAGTTGAGCTAACACCGAGAGTGGAAAGGCTGAGGTGGAGAGATTACATTACAGGGGCTGGATTCTGACCATGGTTAAYGGGAGGAAAAAAAAGCTGGAGGAAGTGGTGTATTACTGCAGGCCGTACGGGCAGCACAGCTTACACCATGTACTGCTCTGTTTGTCTTGGCAGATCTGTGTGCGCGGATCTGGCTGTGGGCGTGATTCTGCCAAGTATGGTCAGTGTTCAACTTACACCCATGTTTAGGTCTCCAGTTATGCGTTTGTCTCCCATGTGCCTCTCTCTGCCAGTCCAGAAAACAGTGGCGGTTTAGCCATTTCTGTTCTGAGTATAAGATAAAGTCAATAATRTGAGCAGTATGGCCATGTACTAAATGGTTAGTTGAAGCTGCAAGAGCCAATGTATTTAGATATTGTGCCTGCGAGCCAAAAACAAAATGCAGTGCWGAAGCTTTTAGGGATGGCTGCTGTCACAAAATTAGTTAAGAAAAATTATACGCAGTTTTTACTGGTATGGATTACAGCATTTTATTGGTACAGGTTGCAACGTTTCATGGCATGCAGTGCAGAATGCCTCTTGGTGATGCTGAATGCATTTCATGACCCGGTTTTGGCAGCTTCTGAGACATCCTTTCCATAGCCAAATTTGTGTGCTGCCCTTTGCTCTTCACTTAGAAACAAGGCACACATCACAAAACATTGAAGTCCCATCTCATACATTTAAAACCATTTATGTGAGGTCTGTTCCCTTATCCTTCTTGATGCAAAAGTCAAATGGATATGTTCAAACGATATTAGTAACTTGTATATATTTACACTTGTTGCAATTTGTCAGATAAAGATTCTATTCTACATCTATTACAGATGTTAAATGCTTTTTCTGTGGATGGACATAATCAATTAATTGTTCTATGGACAGACAGATTTAGAGAAATAGTCACATTTCCATATACTATCTCTGAGTTCTGGATTTTACATTTAGATCTCTAAGGTGTTTCAAYGACGAGTAAAATCAATAGCAGAAAGAAATTTCCCTGTTGACTATGCATCTGAGGAGGCTTCTAGCATATGTTAATTACAGCAKCTATTTGACGTGGAATATTTGCCCTCATTAAAAGAAGCAAAAGGAAACCCATCCTTTTTCAATTGTCTGTGTATTGAGTACACTGACATTCACGCTGTCTTTGGAAGAAACACCAGGTTTTCAAATTACAAGTTATGCTCTGAGATGCTAGGACAGTAGAAATGTCTTCTTGCATTTTTTGGAGGGCCAGCGTGGTCTCTTGTGAGAAGCCCCTCAAATGCGTAGGTTCTTTCACATTCTGGGGCTAAATGTGCTGCTCTCAGTCCAGAACCAATTGTTTAAGCRTCATGTTGAATGTATATTCTCTTCCTCCTTGCATTGTTTATCACATGGTGTGTGGTGCATCTTCCCTGTTTTCTCCCAATTACGCCTTTGCTTTGTTCCACGGTTTGATAAAATCCTTACAAAGTTTCCACACTGTTTCTTACCTTTATTCTCCTTCATGTGTAAAGCATTTTAATGACCCATTTCCCTCTCTTCCCTGCCATCCTTACAGTTTTTATTTGTCTGTCTACTTTGTAGGCAGGCTGTTCCATAATATCATTTTGTTCCAGTGTGTTTTCTTCTTTTAGTCAAGAAGTTTTCTGTTCTTCTCTGTAGAATTACACTTTATGACTACCAGGCCATGTGTAGAACAAACAAAGAGAGTAGCGACAGTGCCCATAGCTTACTGGACGTAAGTATAGTTAATTTTCTGAGCACCTTTCCATGCAATCATCAAAGAAAATTGTTGCAAACACATCATGGCCATTGTAAGCCCATAATTTTAATTTGGAATGCTTACAGCTCTTGCGTTTATCATAGTGCATAAGAGGAATGGTTTATTATAAACAAATGCAAAGTGTTAAGCATTTACAAGTTCAAATCCTTATACAATCATTTTTAATACTGGACCACCATTTCGGAGGCGCTGTCAGAACATCCTTTGTCCCATATGGATGCTCGTGTTTGGGAGGCTGGAATCAAATRTATGTTTTCAGTATGTAAACACAAACACACATGGAAATATTCAATTCAAATTAAAAACTGAGGGTTTTGTTATATGAAAGGATTGGTTCATTTACAGAGCAAACACAAGTCAATGTTTTTAATACATTTTCCCAGTATTTAAAGAWGATACCTTTTAAAGTAGGATTTCAATGATCATTTAGTTCTTCGTCTTCTAATTAGCTCTGAATACAAACCCTGTCCCTCTGCAAGGCCTCATTAGAGTCAAGCTGGGTCTGGCAAGGGTAGCTTCTACTTGTTGCCAGATCATACACTAAGTTAATAACTTTAAGTTAATAACTTGGAGTAAATAACTCTAAGGCCATTTTATGATCACTTATACATTGTACAGAGTACTATATCAGTTTGAACTGATAAAGTGCTAGATAAACCGTAGTTCTTGCATATTAAAAAGAAACTTTTAATAAATATATGACTGTTTTAGCATGAAMAAATAATGGGTAAAGGCAGCATCAAAATGCTCTAACAACTTTACCAGGCCAGAAAAGTTATCTAGCATTTGATATTTTTAAGTGCACAAGGCTCCAGCAGCTAGAAAAACTCAGTCTACACATAGTTATGTAAATTGTTGGATAAATACMTAAGTTCTGGCAACTTCCAAATATCTATAAATACGTAGTATCTATGGTCTATAATTATATATAAATATAGAGCTTCTATGGTTTGTTTAATAGTCATATGCAGTTTGAGATGTTCTCATTTACATGATCCCATGTGTTTTAAAATACTGCAAATATGGATTTACTGCATGTATCTGTCTGTTATCTGCTAAGGCCTGGACCTGGAAAAAGACTAACTCAGTATCATGAGTTCCAGGCTGTGCAATGGATATTTAACTCCCAGTGAAATAATAAATAAAGGATGCTGTGAATCACATTTGCATGGAAAATTTTAAAATATATTAAAACTGCTAGTAACAGCCTTCCATCCCAAGGCGTGGAGCTTCTGCTCAGTTTGCATAAGCACCCAGCATGCCGAGCTGAAGCACTTCTTTCTTCCAAGCAGGCTTTTATCCAAGAGATTTTCCTTATTTCAATTTTTGCCCACGCTCTGTTTACTGAGGGGAAAAAAAAAAAATGGAGCGATTGTGGGGTACCCCAAGACRTGGTGAACATGTTCTTTATTTATATTTTTGAAGATAGCCAAGCTTTCCTTTTAAACCTCAAGTGAGTTTTTGTCAGGTTCACCTTGAAAGRTGGGGAGAGCTATAGGTTATTATTTTCCACTGATTCATTCACTTTTAATAATCATGACTACGGAGGAATTACAACRAGAACTTGCAATAAAAACAGGTAGAGATACATTCCTCAAAAGTAATGCGTTTCTGTGTTTTATTGCACAGTCCTGCTTGTGTAGGTCAGGTTATTAGGCAGCTTTCGGCTCAYTTTCTGCATCAGTACCATGTTTGTTCAGAGACGTTTATCCTTCTATTTCAGAATTATCGCTGTACAAATACGGGCATAGATACAGGGACACAACTGAGACCCCTTAAAAAGTTAAGAAACTAGTATTTGGTTTCTCATTGTAAACAGTCTAGGAGTGGAGCATAGGCAGCAAAGACTGTGGCTTTGAAGGGTCTCTCACAATGTTCTGCTAAAATTGTGCAAAGCGGGAGTCAGGACTTGACTCCTGTTTCTATTACTGACTTTTAGGCTGTGAGGCTAAAAGATAAGTTAGGCATGGACAAGCATTGTAGATAATCTGGTCCCTTCCTTTACTGTATGATATTGCTTCTTAATAGATATCTAGATGCTTTGTTACTTAGCATATTTTCTCAGTTTAATTTATTCAAGTCCTAGATAACTCTCCGTGATATCTACTAATTTCTACTAAAATTGGTTCTACTACCTTGTTACAAATGGATTAGTGCCATAGGGTCACCCAGGTCAGTTCCTTTGGCTTAGTTGTTTTAAATATATATGGAGAATAAAACAGGTCACAGGTTTTGAGGGAACAGTATTTGASTGGAAAATGCTGTCTTGGTAAAATCACATTTCATAAGGGTGCCTTGATTTCCGTGCCTTGAAAACTTTTTCCACTAAAATTTTAAAAACAAACTCTTTTTCTTACTTTGTGTCCTAGCATAATCTTTTGTTTCAGTTATGTTGAAAGAGTTTGTTTCATTTTGTTTTAGCTCTCATGTTAAAAGCATTAGCTTTATAAAACCTAGTATATTTTACATTAAATATATATTATTTTACTATATCATTTGCCATTACCAAAACAAAAGTATGCAACATTGCCAAAGTAGGTAATTTTGGTTACTTCAGAATGAAATTTTCAGTTACTGGTATGGAAGATTTCAAGGTTTCGGATATGGAAAGAAAATAAATAAAATGTCCCAAAGAGCTGAAATTTTCTTTTCATCTTTAGGAAAGACTTGACCCACCTTTTCCTAATGGGTGTAATAACATGGTTTAGCTTTCCCTGAAAGACAGTCCCCACTGGGAGAAAACCCGGCCTGTCTCAGGTTTCCGGCATCGTGCCGCTTTGCCGTTCGAGCCGCCTGCGCCGCGGGGGCTGCGCGCTGCTCGGCGCGGGGCCGCCGGCGCCGCGGGCCCCCGGCCCCGTTCCCGCGGGAGCGCGGCCCTCCGAGCGGTCCGCTCAACGCCCCTGCGCGCCACAACCCTCTGCTGGGACCGGCTCCGAAAATAAACCTGCAAATTCTAGGCAGCCCAAAGCCCCTGCCGCGAGTAAGTGAAACAAGAGTGGGTTATTCTTTCCAGATTTATGGAAGTTGACTTTCCTGCCCAAGATTCTTTCAAAATGAATAATCCGGCTGACATTCTTTTAAAAAACCCAAATATTCAACATACATTAGAAATTCTCTAAACACATTTTTTTTTTTAAGTATTTGCTTTATTTGATATTATCCAGAAAAACAGAGGGAATGGAGAAGAATCTTAAAAATTACTTACACTGCTTACAGCTGGGCCTTCAGTATGACACTGATAACTTCATCTAGGCAAATTAAAACTTCAGAAGCTTTTCTTTCCCTAATTAGACTGAGGCAATGAATATAGATTTACATTATACAGAGGCAAGTCCGTGAACTGCAGCCTAAGAAAAGCTCATGTTATCTACCAGAACTGTTCCTCCAGCAATAGCCTGGGAAATAGGAACCCCTAGAGGTTAAATACTTAAGAATCATTTGCAAAACTTTCCTTTTCATAATGATAATCTGTGTAGAGGACCACATGTGAAGGAAATTTCATGACAATGTGTTTTATTATTCAATACAATAATTAAGATTTTTTCCTGCTTTTAATCTTTAAGAAAAAACTGCTCTTCTTTTTCTCATGCTTTCCATGCATTTGAATATCCATAACATTGTCTTTACATGGAGAATTCAGTTAAGGTATAGATACCGCATGTTTTGCCTTTTTATTAAATAAGTTGCTTCTCTTCAGCCTTATAATGCCTTCTTTGCTGCAGTAAAATGGATAATGACTGAACTTGTCTTGTAAGTAAATTTTATTAAGAACTTAATATTTGTTCTTTTCTCCTACCTTGTGCTGTTTTATTATACTATTTTAAATTTAGTTAAATTTTTTCAACTTTTTCCTTTCAATTTAGCATTGCTAAAACCTGAGAAAAATTTGACCTAATGAATGCACAGTTGCAACTTCTATTATGTTATTCATGGTCATCACTTATATCCGTATGTCTTTGCTTAGTAAGTCTAGCAGCTTACTATATACAAACCAAATTTATTATTGTGGTTACTGTTAAATTTAACATAAATGTCTGGCTGTTTGTAATGCTGCTTGGGTGGGCTGTTGTCACTACAGCAGACTGTTGCAGTGATTCATTGTGGCGTTTGAGATTTCATAAATTTCTGTAAGATGGACCCTTTACCGCGTGTGCCAGATCAAGGTGTTCCCTATGTGTGCTGTTGAATTTTTTACCTTCTCTAATAGTTCTAATAATTTAAGTTAACACGTAATGAGCGTTATCTTTTAAAAGAGACTGCCTAAGAAGTCACAGAGAAATAACATTCAATGAGAAGGAAGCCTTAAAATGTGTTTTGTGTTACTAATCTGTACATTTATTATTGTTCTTATCAGATCAGACAGCAGAATTGCAGATTTAAGTGAATTTTATCTCCAGAAATAGAACTAGTCTTTTCCTGTAGCTGTTTTGTTTTAATTGTTTTAATTATATGACCTTTCATCAGAATGGTTGCAATAAGATTTAAGGAAAATTAACTGGATGGCTATTGCCAGCGTGCAGAAATTGATCTTAAATTGAGTTTTCGAAGTACATATCAGGAAAAGAAATCATGTTAAAATGAGACTCTCCATAACACCAGTTTCAAAAATTGTAAGAAACTTTCTGTATTTAAAAATACTGTAGTTTTGTGTCCATATGATAAACTGGATGTTCAGTTCACATTCTTTATACTTACGGTGACAACTGTTTGACTGATATGTGTCAGTCCATTCTTTAAAGTAAATTGCCATATATTTAAGTGGGAAATGCGATTTGCTACAAGTGTAGTTAGAATTGATTAGACACTAGTTAATCAATAAGATGACTAATAGAAATAAAACATGATTATTATTTTAGATCCAGAAGTAACATGAGAAAATATACTTCAGTACTATGTTCAGAAAATATTGCATTTTTAAATATAAAAATATTAAGATTATTATATTTAATATAATAAAATATGAAAAATATTAGAGTCAGAATATGCTGCATAATGGAAAAAAGCTATAAATAATGGTGAGCAGTGAAAACACTGCAGGCTGCCCTGCACTGAGAATTTTAATGGACACTTCAAGTAAGAGCTTCTGATTAATAGTAGGTAAATCTATGGTTTATTGATAGGATTGATTTCAGAATAACTTCTCAATGGTGCAATATGACCTAGTGAAAATATGACCGTAGCAAAAGATAATGACCCTAGAGTTATTCCAGCAATATGAGTGTCAATTTTGTGTTAGCTTTTATTTAAAATAAGATTAATGGTACTGACAGTTTAGTGTTTTGAAAACATTGTGGGGTAATAAGAAAAATCATTTGTTTAGGTTCCTTGTGGAATTTAATCTATGCAGTTGGTGGCATTCTGATCTAACAGCAAAAGGTAAGTGTAAATTTTATTCCTGGCTGTATTGGGTATTAAAAATTCAGGTACGGGTAAGATGTTTTAGATTAACTAAGAAACTTCAAATAACAATAATTTATCTACCATATCATCATCCTCTGCTTGTTCAGTCTTTCCCAAAACAGATCTTCTTCTATGAATAATCAGAAAGTGCTTGTGAGTACTCTGGGGAGTACAGAGCACTTGTATAAAGGAAAAATTAAAATAGTAGAAAATTATGATTATTTTTTTTAAAATTTTCCCTTCATTCAAAAACAGTCTTTATAAGTGAAGCAATTACTCTACTAGCCTTTTTCTGCTAATACTCCTTTTTTTTTTTTTTTTTTTTTTTTTTTTTTTTTTTTGTAGAGCTGTTGTAGTGTTTAGGGGATTATTGTGTGGAAAATGCTGTTTAATCAAAATTCCACAGGAACCTGATCATATCTATATAAGTTCTAGAAAAAGATTTTTCAGGCTTAGATGATAAATCTCATGTTTTTATTTTTAAGCAAGATTAAAGTGTATTTTGTTTTATCTTATAATTTGAAATAGGCGTTTAAAAATAAAACCTAGATGAATTAAAAATGAATTTACTCAAAATAAATTCTGAAATGTGGAGGCTTCATCAGAAGTAATAATGAACGCAAATTTCAACAGCTCCCATAAGAGTTACAAGTGCTGAATTTCAACTCTCTTATAATAATTTTGCCAGACTTTTTATGACATTTCAGAAGTGTTGCTCAAAAGTAAAAGGCAGATTGCTCTTCAATTGGCTATTTCCTAGGCAAATTGTAGAGCATGCCATTTATTGGTATAATAATTTAAATTGAATTGTTCAGCCTGTGTTTCTGATTTGCATATTCCATAGTAAAGCAGGGGATAAAAGTACTACTTTAGGCGTTAATTCATCTTCTCATTGCCCGGCAGTCTAATGACTGCCCTTCTGCTGGAGTAAGATCCTGGCAAAAGTTGAAGTGTGGGGAAAATGGAACATCCTGATGCCCTGGAGTAGTGGAGCGGCGGAGGAGCTCCTGGAGGAAAGGGCTGCGTCCGGACCGAGCGGGCAGCGCGGCAGCGAGCCCGGGCCGGCGCGCGCGGAGGGAGGGCCGGGACGGATGTCTGCGGGAGGTGGACCCTTCGACGGTGCCACCAGCGAGGCAGAGCCTTTCCTGCCCTGATGTGACTGACGTCCTGCACCGTGACGCTGCGGGCCGGTTCTCCGGCTCCGCCGGCTGAGCGCCGCGGCGCTCACCAAGTGGAGCTTCACGAGAACCGCGGGCTTTTAGGGCTGCTGTGGGCGGGAATGGGGAACTTCCCCTTTTTTTTTTCAAGCGTGCTGGACAAACATGCTTTAATATTTGTTGACATGAGACATCCAATGGCACCTGCATTATAAGTTTGGGAAAGGGTCCTTTAAAGACAGCGCCTGTCTTTGTGCCGTGGAAATAATCATTTGTTTAGTTTTCAGGCATGCRTTAACTGCAGAAGAGAGGCACTGTTAACTGGCAACCTCTTCTTTTCTTGAAGCATTATCACTACATCACTTTGATGGAAATAGTGTGACTGAGAGATTTCCATTCGTGTTTGAGTTGAAAGTGAGGTTTTAAGTACATCGTTCGTTGCTCCATTCCTTTGATGASTAAGAGCTCGTCATGCTCGTTGGAATAGCATCACTTTTTGTGGAACTGCTTACACTGTTCAAATATGATCAGGTGGCACGTGATCCTTGTTTGGAAATCAGCAGRTATTAGCAAGACAAAAGCAAGAGACAATTTACATAGGGATTTCAGCCAAAGAGAAAAGTACATGCTTAGGTGTGCTCTTAGGTCAATGCTGCCTTGCCACTAGAAATTGTAATAGTCATGACTACACCTCATGAAATTAAAATGAACAAGCTTGCAGGCTTTTTTCACTTTTCTTAACAAGGCCTATTAAAGCTCAGAAAATTTTTCAGTTTCTCTAATGGAAATTTCTTCCTGCTCAAATTGTGACAGTAATAGGGCATCATGCGTTGCTGAAGATGCTAGAAATTCCCTGCACACTTGCCAATTTACAAACCCTGGTAGGAAAAATACTCCTACACAAGGTTTTGTGATCTCAATCACATTTATAAATGAGAGAGAAGAAAACGGCTTYCTAAGCCCTGGGCAACCCAGTAATCTTCTAGACTCTAAGGAGGAGCTGGAAATCTGAGACCCTTGGCAGSCTCTTTGTTACATGCACCGTATGTTGATACAAGTGAGGGTAGACCCCAAAATTACAGATGAGATAAATTTCAGTCGTTCTTGGCAAYGGATGAGGAGAAGAGAAGAGAAAGGGAGAAGGTGCAGTAGAGCTAGTCAGACAATTTTTAAGAAAATGCCAAATTGTTAAATAGGGTGTGATCATAGTGGAAACATGTCAGACATAACAAAACTTTTCTGACCAACTTTAGTACCTTCCTTGAGTTCAGTGCTCTTGGGAAAATATTTATCTTTGAATTATATAAAAAGAAATTAAGRATAATTCAGGAGTGCGTATCCTGCTGTCTGATTTCAAATGCAGTTTTGTTCATGCCCCGGCACTGTGCAACAGATGCACCACTGCTCCTAAAACAGACCGYCTGGAATGGAAGAGGAGTCCAAGAGCCTGTTTAGTGTAATCTATTTTTGTCACACTTGGTCTTGTTTTCTCACTTAGCAATTAGTTTACGATAGGCTTAACATTTGTGCTGATGTGCAAGTGTATGTCTGTGTTGAGGAAGAATGAAGAGGTGGAGAGAAAAAGAAAGGGAACGAGGGGGAGAGACTGCCTAATAGGTAGTTCAACATGAAAGTCAGTTCCCAGCTCCATTGCTGTTCTGTAGTTTGACCTTGAGTCAGTCACGTTTTTTCCTTGTGCCTCAATTTCCCCATCTTTAAGGTGCAAGTAGTGTTTTTTTTCCCCTTGCACCGCTACAGTGCCATGGTTTCAGAGGAAGAGTGTTATAAAGTCTTTACTATTACTATTTWGGGAAGCAGATGTCAAGCATTATTTATGGGCAAGGTAACACTTCTGCCCCCTACCCACAGAGTTTATTTTAAGTGATGTAACACTGCAGAGAGGCCAAGTCATAATCCAAAAAAGTATTCTGGCTTCAGCAAAATGTACCACAATTTAGTTAGCAAATAAATGTAAACACCCATACTTAATGAGTTAGTGATGCACAGTAGCACTGAARTAAGTCCATCTTGAATCTACAGAGAAAAATAAAATCTTGTACGTGAGTATGAACTGTATTGGCAAAGGCTAAAACATGAATAACTGCTTTAATGGTGATGTCTTACAAAATATCATTCTGTGGATAAACTTTTTTTTTTTTTTTTTTTTTTTTTAATTGAAATATAAAGTGTTATGCACTGCCTAGGAAATCTCACAGGGTGGCAGAAGCTGAGTAACATTTCTGTTCTCTGTGAGCTCTGTCATACAGCATCTTGTGTTGTTCAGAATTCCGTATGCCGTTCTTCCCACGTTAACATCAAGATATTTTTTTCCCTTGCCTATAGCGCAGAGGTTGAAACAAACCCTAGAGCCCTGTGATACTGAATATCCAGCTTTTGTTTCCGAACGCACTATAAAGGAGACCACGGGGAATATTGCTTGCGATGACTGTTTCAAGTAAGCGCTTTCATTTTTTTATACAACTGTTTGTGACAAAGCAGTAAAACTGAATTATTCARGTTTATGCTGAAGACTGTACAAGTCTGCTATGTTCTGTCTTATACAATGATCTCTGTCAGGGTGTCATTTCTCTTATTACAGGGGTCATCTGAAGTTTGATGTTCTTAAATTAAAGCAGTGCATATTATTTTCTTAGGGAAAAAAAAATAAAACCAATAGTAGGTTTCTGCTAATTCCAAAGAATAGAGAATGTTGTAAGTCTTCTCCTGGATACAGGCAGTGCTCGAAGGGGGAATTCTGTAGAGATTTASATACAAAAAAAGTTAGTGCTGCTAGCTCGCCTGTACCCAGGGGAAACCCTCCTGGATGGGTTCGAAGTTCCCTTTCGGTAGGGTGAGCTCTGCTGTCTGACCTGCGTGCCAAGCAGTGCTTCCTGCTTTGAGTGGTTAGGCGGAAAGACCGGGAGAGGACTGAGTCTGTCCACCAGATTTTCAGTGCTGCAAAGCCGAGTTAATAACAACAAATTGCCCTGTCAGTGCTATAACCTCGCCAGTTCTGCTGTTGCCGCTGGGAAGTTGTCCCTCACAGGGTTAAAAGAAGGGAGCGAATTCACTCTAGTTCTCRAAAGGAAAACGTCTCCTCTCTGCTCCTGGTGCCTCTGTGCAGTGATGTTTTTGCTATTGTTATGGTRTACTGTAACTGAAGAATTGCATAGGTTTGGGACACGAATACGGTTTATGCAAATTTAGGTACTTTAGATGTCTCTTTTAATTGGATTTTCTTTGTACTGAGAGCTCATCGTCACAAAGGAGATTAATATTTACAGCAGGGCTTTATCTATTATATAAATGTCAAGAAGAATTACTTAAGTCACACAAAAGTTGTGACAACTCTCCCCTTCCAGAAGAAATCARTGTGCAAAATTAGCAGCTAAAGGTGGAAAGCGCGTCCCTTTGAAGTCAGTAGGTATGCTTCTGAGCTTGCTCCTAAACCTCCTGTTCAAAATCGTCAGTGTTTTAAACAGGAAATACGAGTAAGGACATTGGAGATGCATTTTAAGTGCTAATATTCACTTCTAGTTTGCTTCTGACCARCTTTTAACTGTCAAGAAATAATTGTTGTCTAGTATGAAGTATTGTTTGTGTATGCCTTCGTGAGCGAGAAGTACCCAGGAGCTTTGTACACCAGCCCTCGGGAGCRCTTCAAGGGTAGCAGTAGCTCCCGGCGCCTCGAAGGCACAGACGCGACAAGCTCAAGCCATGACTTTTCCACTTGACGTATCAAATACAACGTGTGTTACGCTGCTCCGGCCGCTTGGTGCCAGCTTTGTAGAATTCTAACTGCCTTATTTTATTATTATGTAGCAGAGGATTACTGAGAAGTTTTATAACGAATTATCATAAATCTCTTGTGTTTAAATATTCCAAATAGACATGATTCCATGAAAAGAAGATTAATTTAACAGGACCAGGTTTTCTCAAAGGAATGCAGATTTCAGTCTGTCTTCTTAGGTAACTTCAGGTCAAAGGAAATAACTTTCAAAAATAACACAATTCTGCAATGCTTGGACAGCAGTAAGTTGGAAACTGAATTTAGTGAAAATTATAGTATTTCAGAAATAATGCGCTAAGATCTTTTTCATAGAAAAACATTTTGTGTTCCACAGTGGAACAAAAAAATAAAAGAAAGCCCTGTAAGTTACAAACTGATCTCAAGGCACCCATTATTTTTCTCCACAAGCAAGGCAAAACCTAAAGAAATAATCCAGAAGAACTCTTAGATTCTCATGGGAAAGTTCTTCATTATACCATTTACCCACTGTCATTAACAATCTACAAATTGCATCTAAGATTGCAGACTGCGTTGGATTCCAAATATTTTTGTTATAACCCAGGACACTTTCCCGCAAAACAGCTAAGGAATTTGACCCAAAGTCCTTTGTAGACCTACATCTTATGACCCAGTTTTTTGTTTCGTGGCCTCAGTACCAATAAATATTTTTACAAGCAAGTGTATTGCTTAATACTTGTAATTTAAGAATGATGGTCTCAAACACTCAAAATTAGGGTTCAACCACATATGCAGTGAGAATCTTTAACCAGTGCTATTTTCAATAGTTAATGATTAAACATTGGCTGTTGCTTCCTATGGGCTCAACTCAATCCCTTTTAGTTAGTAGGGTTATTTTCGATGCCCTCTGATATTTGTTGGAACATGTTATAAACAAATCTGTTTATGATATGTACATGTAAATCTGGATTACAAAGAGGGGAAGATATTTGTAAATATTTAGTGATATAGTCACTCTAATATGTCWAACTTACTCTTTCCAAGCACAGTCTGGAAAAGTCAATATACTGTGAGCATGTTTGCAAACACAAATGGTACAAATACTGTGTTGCAAGAAATTTTGTGATACAAGTTCTCACTCCAGTCACTATCTGCCTTTCATACAGTGCCGGGTACTGTAGAGCCCTTGTCTGAAAAGGGGGATTAAAAGYGGTCTCACAGGAGAAGTGAAAACGATGACTGATGTGAATACAAACCATATAATGTTACTTAGATAGGACATTTTGGAGTACGAATACTGTGTTATTGCTAACAAAGTCACAGTCATMATCATTAAGGTCGAAGGCTCCATCCTGTTCGGGGCTGGAGGTGCTGGTGTCGGTCGTACAGAAATACGAAGCACTTCACAGTGCTGAAGCCAAAGGAAACAGTGATTGACTGTAGCTATGAAAACTAAGCCTTGTCCTTATAAAACTTTCCAATCATAATTTTTAATGATGATTGCTTGGATTTAAATCAAAGTATCTTCACAAATATATCACAGTCAGTAGAAAAGACTACATGCTAATTACTTTATAAATAGTTGACTTACCTTTTCAGCTATCTCTGAAAACTTATTCAACCAATGGAAGTACAGCTGTCAACTGAAGTGGATTTCAAGTTAAGCACTAAATGTATACAGACATATAGAATGTATTTTGTATATGTAAACTTATCTCTTACTAATGCAAAATAAATGCTACTTTGGGATAATTTGCAATGTTTAAAAATGATTTTCAAAAATACGGGTTTTATTAAGAAAGCAGGAGCCTAAAAGAAAATAAGAATTAACATAAGAATGTCATTAGGGTCAGGGTTTGACTATCCCACCCCATAATTTTTTGTCATTCAATATCCCAAYGATTATTAAATTAATCTGCTATTTAAACAGGAATCAAAAACAAGTAAACCCACATTTTCTAAGTACTGTCAACAAGACAGAAAAACTGTTTTTTTAAATATGAAACGCTTGCATATTTTCCAGTAAACTGTCCCTTTTTATAGCAAAGGAAAAACAAAAGGAAAAACTGCCTTTGAAAACTGGAGTGATAGACAGTTAAATATTCCATGGCAGCTCCAGTATTGGAAATAGTTAATTACCTRAGAGAAATAGTTCCTTATCAAGGTTGAGTGTCACTCTGTCTGTTGGATCAGAACGACACTAATGCCAAAGGCGCTGGGTTATGGGTTTTAAAGGGATTCTGCTGTTTAGAGATGTGTTTTTGATTAGGCACTAACTTGGAGTCTTTGGCTAAATAAGCATCTCATTGCTGTTTGCAGGTTTTATGAGGTATTGCGCCAATGTGATAGCCAAATTTTAATGCAACTGAGTGTGTCAACCAAAATTCTTCAGCAGTTCTCACTGGTTGCATTACCAGTTTTTGCCCTCTGCTACTCTTTTCATTGCAAAGTTTAATTGCTGATACTTAAAAAGCGTCAAGAATTCTGTTAAGGAAAGCATCTGTAGAAACAGAAAGTTGTTATAAATTAGGAAGAACAATGGTTGGCATGATATTAGATCAGAGAAAGTTGCTTGACTTTACTGCATTTTTAACTTCRTTTAGGAAAATACATTTAGATTAGGCATTAATTCAGACTCCTAGRAGGTGAGTATATATCCTTTTCTGTAGGCACTGGAACTTACTCATCTTCTTATTATTGAAATACCAGGTGTTATCTTTTGAATTTTCAAAGTTTCAGGGAAYCATTTGAATGCATAATCGCCAAGTTTTGTGCATGCAACTGTAGAAACTATGGGTATACAAACGGGGCAGCGGATGCTTAGTCAGATATTTTAAAAGCTGCCATTTTAACCTCTCCTGTTCATGTATGATGACTTACGGAATTTGTAATAGATCAAAAGTCTCGCTTTTCTTCCAGTGACCTGAAAGGCAAAAAGCCCCCTTTGGTTTTAATTGCAGCACTCAGTGGTCCTTAAGGTCAATGGCAAAAACCTGAAGAAACTCAGTTAATTCTTTGTGCCCAGTCTTAAGGCGCAAAGTAAAGAGAAATGTAAATATCAGAAAGCTATAGTCTCACTAGGGAAGCAAGGAAGAATGTAGCTACAATCATACTAAATCAGGGAAAGACTTAGGAGGCTTGTGTTTTAATTATGCAAGATGAAATGTAAGTGTTCCCTTTACTTTGTTGTATATAACATGTACCTGTTACATTGATAGGAATTGCTATGTTAATTAAATACTGTCCGATGCGTTATATATTTCCTTATTGTAGTGTTAGAAAGTACMACTATTTTCCAGCCATGAGAGAAGTGGACAATTATCTAACTGAGAAGATCATCTATAACCAGATGTCTTCTCTTGCTTTCTTATAGGCTGGGTGTTGTGTACTGTTCTTTGTCAATAAAAAGAGGTAAATGGCAATGGAATTATAGTTTGGGATGACAGTGAATACTTCCCGTAATGGCAAATTTAAGATTTGTCCACTGAATGTGCTTATTTGACAGTAACAGATAAATAATGATGCAAATTAGATTCAGACTGTTCAGGACATGAGTGTATCAGTGTCAGAAATAGTGCA
The DNA here is from genome assembly GCF_003343005.1 of Rhea americana. Taxonomy (NCBI): domain Eukaryota; kingdom Metazoa; phylum Chordata; class Aves; order Rheiformes; family Rheidae; genus Rhea; species Rhea americana. The sequence continues at coordinate 1,533,523 of NW_028186038.1, read as the reverse complement.
ATCACTATAGACATTAAAATGGTGATGGTTTAAAAACCACTTAATCTTGAGACATACCATCATCTGCTAAAATGTTTCTGCATTTGTTACTCAGCAGAAGCTTGCCAAACTGCTGTACTTAATCATGTTTAAAATGTGTAAATAAATACACAGTTCAATTTCCCATGAAATAAATAATTGTTTGCCTTTTCAGATGTAGTTAGTTTACTTCTAAACAAATCAACTTGCCACATAAAACAAGCGAAGTATCAAGGGCCAATTTCWTCTCATTTGGAGCTCTATGTGCATGTATCAGAATATCCCTGTAGATTTCCTGGAGCAGTTTGAGCTGTAAATTATAGTCAGTCTTCTAGAAGGCATTTTGGATTGTATTCATTTTGCTGTAGCCATCTTATAGGACCCTGAGGAAAAGCAAATGTTCTCTATATTTTGCCATACTTTATGTTTAGACTGTATATTTTTACGTGGTTGCTTTTTCAGCAACCATGCCAAGTACGTATGTGATACCACGCACATAAATGGTTTTGACCTGGGCCCATACTGAGCCACAGGTGTGCTGTAGTCTCACTACTCATTGCTGATTTTGGCAATGYTGAACAGATCTTAATCTTCTGGAGCTTTACTTAGATGGGCATTGAAGTCCAGCAGCATCTTCTAGGAGAAACTCAGCATTTTGCATAGCTGAGTAGTCAGTTGTTGAGGTCTCAAGGAGTCAGAATCACAGTTACCATTAGAGTCCATATATTCTTCTGGCACCTCTACTTTGAAAATCAAATCTTCCAGACTTGCAGAATACTTATGAGCAGTAGAGAATGTTTATGTCTGGAGAGACAGCAATATTGGTAGAAACTTATCAGAGCCAAAACCAAAAACTCTACAAACCCCCCAAATATTTCTGCTCTTATACTTTCCACTTAAAATATCTCAAAGTACACAATCTAAACTGCTAGAACCATTTGTTAAAGGTATTTATACTATTGTAAATTCCTGTATCTCGTGCTACCAATTGTACACTGAAGTAACTCCCTTGTACTCCAAAGGCAACAGTAATTATAGAGTTTGTTATGCAGGTGCAATGTAAAGTCATTGTATGCATAATTTTATCTCTACCTTTAGATAAAGTTATATTTTGAATGGCCAGTTCAGGAAACATAGTAAGTTACTATATTTGCTTAAGAACATAGATGCTTGAAATAGTAGGGCAACACATACATAGGTTATCAGGCAGGCCTGCCTCTGGTCATCAGTTTAACAATCCTTTGGACAATTTTCAAGTGTGTTTTTTGTTTGTTTTTTAACAACAAAAGAATTCTAGCRTTCCTTTGGAACCTTCCCAGTGTGTCGGGTTCAGGGGCGTTATACTGATACAAAGAATACCACCTTATATTGAAAATAGTTTTCCATTATTATCCTTAGTTTCCATTTATGCCAAAACTTGCCAAAAGACATCTAAACCTTGTCGAGACATCTTTTTATCTCCTGTGTGTATCTTTCATTGGAGTTTGTTTACTTAGTTGACAAAGCCGTGCAATCTATATTTCATAATTCAGATTCTCCCTCTCCATTTGCTTGGCATTGCAAGTGTCAYTGCAGCTAGAGAATCAAAGAATCACTATAGATCAAAGAAGGACAAGTATATTAAAAGTCAAAAAAAAATATGACCATAGTAATCTCTTGCAAAAAGCATTTTTAATGACAGGGAAGATGGTCTTTGTATAATTGGTTTTTTTTCAAGTGAGGGAAAGAAGTCTTGCTGGAATGTGTTTAGTCGCCAATAGTACCCTGAAGGCTACAAATCTGCAATTTGGAACGTGCTCTATCTCTTATATTATTTACCTAGGCAGGGACATGAAAAACATTGTAATGAGATTGTCTTGGTGGAAAACAAAATAATATTAAGGAAACTGCTTTTAACTCAGTGTAAATCATGTATGCTCTTTCACCCTATACCTTAGAGGCTTAATATCATACATATTATTAAATGTATTTGCAATACCCATGTCTAAGTTTCCTTTTCTCTTTTTTTTTAATTCTGGAGTGAGTTTCTTTGGGTGGCTGTCTCTGAAGAAATAATTTTATCTAAAGTAGTGAATTTCTTATTCTTCTGAGCTATGACTCTGCAAGTGCAATTCTTTTTTCATGCATACTGTGCATGAATATAGCAGAGGCAGGGAAAAAGACACTATCTGGCTAGATACGCCGGAAGTATCAAACTATGCTCCAGAAGAAAAAGATGCTTGGACGCTCACTACAGCATTCTCTGTCTATGAGCAGACTTAACCTATTTCTGCTGCAACAAAGTCCATATCTACTTTGTCCTAATTAAATCTAAACAAAACTTTGTGCAGAACGCATTTGYGAGAGTGCGCCTTTTCACTTTGTATGGTATATGTGAAATGAGAAAGGCGGATGCTGTAGAAGGAAGAGACGGGGATTCAGGCGGGGGATTGTACAGAGGGAGGAGAAAGATGAGGAAATGTGCAGCGGTCTCTTCTTGCAGACTGTGCAGCTCTTTCACTAGAAGACCTCGCAGCACTGACCGTGTGGTGCACCTGTGAGTACTCAGAGGCTGAAGGCCTAGGAGATACATGTGTCTGGCTTCGTGGCAACTCAGTCCATTAAAGTTTTCATAGCTTTCACAGTTATCCTTTTTTTCCCTCTCTCTCTCTGACAAGTAGTGTGCAATGGACTGCCTTTCTTAACTCCTTACTTCTCTACTCATGTCTTCCAAGCAGCCCAGAGCCCAACTGCTTGAGAAGTGTAAATAGGAAACTGTGCACGCAAAGGTGGTGATTTCCACCCATTCATTGTGCACAGTTCAGCTCAGTAGTGCTATAAAGTGCAAATATGCCACTACTTAAAAGTTACCATAATATTACATATTAAGCAGGCAGCAATAAATATTAACCAAATGATAGACAGTAGCTGACAAAGTGACAGGATGCTTTGTAATGACAGGAGATTTAAAATGTTGAATGAATGTCATAATATATTCAGCTGAGCAGTAATATACATATCAAAGATGACTTGGAATAGGAAAACTTATTRAAATTGGAAAACATGGCAATGAATGTTTAAAGCTAGACACACTTGTGAAGAATTGTTAATGCAAGGAAGTTCATTTCAATGAAATGTATGAATATATTCATATTAAAGTATCGTCTGATGAAAAACAATGCAAATAGGACTTTAGCATCTGCATATTTAGTACTTCTCTTTGTAAAGGATTTGAGATTTTAATAGATATTTAATAGTTTTTAACTTGGAAAAATAATATGAATCTTAAGAAATTTGAGTGCCATGCAGAAAAAAATGATATATTACTTAAAATAGAGTTTTGACTAACTACGGAGATGATGACATGCGGTATACTTATTTCAGATTGGTCTTCTCAATCATAGCTGAAGTTTGTGTTTACGCAAATAAATTAATAACTTCCTTGCAAAGCACTCTGTGGACACATCAACTGACCACTTCTAGCATATATTATGTTTTTGATGTGAATCTCCTGATCACTTCTGCTTTTTACACCTTGGTTTGCTTTGCATAGCAGTCTTGCAGCATGCTAGCTGGATTCCTTTCGGATGAAATTAAATCAAAAGTTGAAGGTACTYTTACCACTACAGGTTATTCAGTTCAGGGGCCAGACAAGAGCTAGCTGGAGATGCACCAGTATGGTCACGGATCTTCAGTACCAACTAACTGTTTTGCTTTTCAGAGCTGTTGTTATTGTGCCACCCTAGTTGCTAGTGAGGAATGGCTTGCGTTGATCGACATCGTACTCTGTGCATAGTTGTAGTCCCACTAAATTATAGTATCAGGATTCCACATCTGTGGAATACAGSTGGAAATGATCTATGAAGAAATATTTAAATATCTGTGGAAAAACTAGTATTTATCTGTCATTGCTATCACTATAGTCTATACATAATGCTGAGAATCTCATTTTCACAATGAGCAAAAGATTGTGAACAAAACTGAACAAAAAATCTCTGCCCTAAAGCACTTTCAGAAATCTCTACAATTGCAGCATTTTTTCTTGATAATAACCGAGAAACTATGCCATCCTGTTGTCATCATAGTTTTGTTGGTATAGTTATATTGATTAGGAATATTAAGATATACAGATTTGTCAACATAAAACTAAAACTAAACTAAGCTGAAGAAGCACCATTTGGGTATTTGTAGTAATTTGTGTAATTTGCAATCTAAATTACAGTATTATATAATTACATTGGCAAGTTACTCTCATGCCATTTCGGCAAGTTATTGTTTGTCCTTACAAAATAATTTTCTGTATGAAGACCTCTGATCTGATCTGTTTTGTGCCAGTTACTGCGCTCCCTCCGTCGCCCTCTGTTACAGAGCAGTTCGTGGTGTGATCAGATACGCCCAGATACCAGAAGTGAGCTCGTGTTCGTTYCAGGGTATGCGCCTTGACGGGTATTTAAAGTTTGAGGTATTACTGAGCTTGGTTTCATTGCGAAACTGTTGTGGTCATCTTTAAACCTMGTGGTCCAAAACTCTCCACTATCTCCTGTCCTCCTCGGGGAGGGTGATAAATTCCTCATTACACAAAGTGCTTTTTTCATCCTCAATTCTATATACTCAGAGCTTTTAGATGCCACGTAACGTTTGTAATATGTGGGTGGTAAAGTACTTTTACCTGAGCAATGGTTATTTGGGAGAAAGTGTTCCCTGGTAGATAAGGCAAGCGTAAAGGCGCTGCCGGGGCTTGCTAGGCGGCGGGGCCGCTGCAGCCCTCTCGCGGGTGCCGGGCCTTCGGCAGGCGCCGGAGCGGTGCGGAGGATACYGCTCGCTTAGGTCCTCCCTTCTGCCCCTGCTCGGGGCGGTGTGATGCACCGGCGTGGAGCTGCGCRGAAGCCAGGGGGGCTGCGCGTGGTGGCGTGGGGCCGGCTCGCGGGCCCGAGGCCGGGAGCTTCTCTGTCCCTTTTGCGTGAGAGAGCCACTAGCTGTTTTCTTCATAGACTTTAGCTGTCCCAACTCTCAGAAATGTTGTTATTGGCATATGTGTTATTTTTTATAAAGTGCATTAAAGATATTCCATTCTCTATCCTCATTTATTTGAAAAAAACCCTAGTAGCTCAATTTTTGACCGTGATATAAACATTTCATTCATTCATTTAAAAAATGTGATAAGTGAGAGAAATGTGGGTTGGAAACGTAGCCAGCAKCCTGGAAAGCACATGAGAGCCGTTGGGAAACAGCACAGCGGATATCTGCAATTCGGCTGAATGGGTGAAGTTTGTTCCAGACCATTGGGGTCGAGTGTTTGCAACCAACAGTTATGTGAGTAACACATATTTGACTGTAGAGTGCACAACGTTTTCCACGTACTGTATTCAGATGCTGATACGTTTCTTTTTTTCTTTAAAAAATAGAAGCAATCAAAACTGAGGGATATGAAATGTAATACCAAAGTAACAACTAATCTTAATTCAAAATGTTCAAAATTGGTTAATTCAGGTTTGCACTCAAAAAACACACTGAAGGGCCTAGAAGGAAACAGCTCTCAGAGAGTTATCTGTGTTCAGTACCATGGAAATTCAGGCTATTTTTTGAAGTCTTTGCAGTTGAAATTAGGTTGCCAATTTGAAAATATTGTCCTTAGTTTTTTCAGTCCCAACCGATCACAATGACATTCTTTCATGCTTTGTAAAATTTCTATGATAGTAAAAGCAACAGCTTTTACCAGYAGGATTTATCTGTGTGGGTGAAACAACTGGAACCTAAAAAGTGGATTTTATTGCTCCTAAAAATAGTGATTGATATCATTGTGTATGTGCAGCAGAGACATATGCTAACATCGCAGTGGGATATTACTCTAATAATCCGAGTCCAAGTCTCAGTCATCACTGCAGCAGTAAGTAATAGTCTAAAAGATTTCCTACAGTCATTATAGGGGGAAAAAAGAGAGAGAGAGAGAGAGAGAATACACACCTGCTCTTTTCCCCCCCTTGGATCAGGCTGTTAAAGCTCATGAACATGTAATTAAATATGAATCTTAATAGTCGTTTAAAAGTTTATAGGATTAAAATCCCACCTAAGCCATGTATGCACTGTGAGCACATACCCTACTGCTTAGCATGTGCCATTATTAGCACACATATAACGGAAGCATATTTTTATAAAATTTGAAAAAGTATCAGTTGCTTGTAAAATACTCCATATAGATCAGTAATTCTTACTCCTGAAAGTGTATGGTTTAAAACAGTGCACAAGAGTGAAGTATTTCTCGTCACAAAACAAGAACTGATTTTTAACTGGAAACGCTCGGCAATGTTTTAAAATAAGCTGAGTTGGTTTTAGTGCTGGTGCCATACTCCAGTCCTTCCAGAATTACATAGAAGTTTTCCATTCTGCCAGATAAGRGGAAGGCATTTCCTCCAAATTTGTAGCTACTCAGGTGTAGGCTTATCCTAAAAGTACTTTCAGAGTTCCTCATTGCTTGTCCTTCATTTTTTTTCCCCTCAAATACTTCACAGCCTTTGTTGCCTGAAAAAAAGAAGGGGAAAGAGGATCTGAAAATCAGGCAATACTGAGTGCTCTTTGGAGGTTTGTTACCATCCTCTGTGGTTGAAAGGAGTCATATTGCTGGTACCAGCTAGGGGCAGCATGGTTGTAAGCCAGGGAAAGGAAAATTGTTTTGTGCAGGTGACCAATAAATTATGGCACTGGGGATCCCTGGTCTCAGCAGTCTGGTATGAAACTATTCTCCTACAGCTGTCTGCCCCCTCCCAGCCCCGTAAACGTGTGCTGCGTTCAGTATTTTTCYGCAGAAGTGAGTGGGGGTATGCCTGTGGCTATGTAACTAACTGCCTTCCTAGGAGGCAGGGAGACCTCGGGGCTATGTACTCCGTTTGCGTCCTCTCCAAAATTACTACCAAGGGACAAAGAAATGGATCACCTCTCCTGCGTGGAAATATGAAGTTGTTTAACAGTAATATTGATTTCCTTTGATAAGAGATGCTGTAGTTAAACAGCAGAGAGTAAAGAGCTTAAAGGTTAAGTTAGTTTAGCTGAATAAGACACATCTCTTGCATGTCTGGAATTGAATTAGCTCAGCGTTGTCTGTTGTGGATCCAGCTGCATCAGGAAAGAAAATCTGAAGCCTTCAGAGACAGCACACTGAACCCGGCATGTACTGATTTTGCCCCTTTTGACTCAGGTGGTTACGGTGAAGCACTAACCGGCGGCGCTAAGTGTTAGTGGAAATAAGGGACTTACAGAAGCGCATGATGGATATTGAAGTTGTCTGGTAAACTTGTTGTCTTGCTTCAGGCCACGTGACGGCCTCATGACGAGAGCAGCCGGGGTGGAGAAAGGGGCTAGCTCTGCCTTGCTACCACCGGGCCGTTCTCGTCGGGGTGGGAGATGGTCCCTCATCCCTGCGGGGGCAGGCGGCAGCCAGTAACCTCTTCCCTTCCATCCCTTTCCCACAGGCTCCAGATACCGCTCGTCCTAGCTCCCCTGCCCCTCTCCCCCTTCCCAGGTCCTTGACAGTGCCTTGCCRACACGTTGTCACCCCGTTCAGAAGCCACAAGCTGAAGGGGAGGGAGAGAAGCAGCTGCTGCGGCGGGAGGACCTCCCTCCCCGCGCCTGTGCTGCTCCGAGGCTGTGCRCTATCCAGTCCTCCCTACCGGAGGAAGGAATCTTACACCCGGGGAAAGAAGCGACAAGTTTGAAATGAGTTTATTTGAAACCATAGTTTGTGGAAGGAATTATTATAATGTGACGTAATATAACTGTATGAAAGCTTTGCTATATACAAGCAAAAGGAAGAGACTCAAATATTAAAATGTCAGGATCAAGTGTCTAGAAGTCTTAAAATTAGACTTTTAGAACAGTGTAGTCTGCACTTGACTGTAGGCACCGAGGTTAGCGCAGTTTAGGATGCTTTTCTTTGCAGGGCCACTACGCAGCGATAAAGGAGAGAGACAGACAGACAGACTCCCRCAGAGGGTGGCTGAGCCCGCCGAAGCCTGCGCTCCGCGTGCGCCCGCTGCAGAGCTCTACACGCGTTGCGTGCGTAAGGGTAGCTGGTGTGACTGTCCCCCGAGACGTGCATTACAGGCCTGTTATGATACCTGCCAAATTCTATGTTGTTCTAAGAAATAAGAAAAAAATGGTTCTCTGCGGGAAGAGTCCTTTGGCCACCAGGCACACAAGCTGTGTGAATGCACTCATAGCTCGCTTATTAAAAGTGTGCTTTATTGTCGTGCCTTCATAAGCACCGCTTCAGCAAATGTAATTATGAATGCGGCTCTACTTGAATTCTGACTTTTTTCCTGTCTCATTCCACAATGAGAACTTAATTTTCAAGGAACAGGTTACTAAATACTTGCATTTTTGAGCAATTTTTTACTATTTTCAAATAAAATGTGAAGCTGTTTATTTCAAACATTTCATTTGTATGGAATTTGTCCAAACATTTTAATATGGGCTGATACAGAAATAGGCTAGAAAGGAACAGATAAAAAGTGTGAAATCTAAGAAYACTGTTGTCTAATGCTGTGACTCAAAGTGCAGATTTTCTTTCAGGTTTCCTCTCTATTCTAGTTTGCTCTTGATTAACAAAATAGTTTGACATTACTAGATTTTCTTTCTCCTTCTCTCTCTACCCCCTTCAAGTGTTAAATTTCTTCCTTCCTCACCTTCTCTTTGAAAGCAAAGTGAAGAGGCAGTTTGTGCTCAAGTCTGTTCTGGGCCTTTGGACCTGCACTTTAAATAAACCAAACTTGGTGAGGAATGGATGAAAGATGGAGCAGAAATTATTAATAAGGTTCTTATTGACTCAGTGTGGCTTCAATATAGCAGGAACCACAGCAGTTTATTATGTTTTATATATGGAGAAGGATGCAAGGCTCGCTCTCTGCTATCACTGTCAAATGATGGTGATGATATTGCTGTAAAGGAAAAGTTTTGAATCAAAAGATTTACATTACTTGACGTAAAAAAAAGTTTTACCCTTTAAATATGAAACATTCTCCATAAATATTAAACATATATAGGATTAAACATAGGCTCTCTTCCGATTGTTAAAGTGATAATAGAGTTCAGTAACCACCCTTACACTATCACTGATAGTTGCTTCCATATTACCAGTGACACAAATGACAGTAGAAGCCAGCTGGTGGCTTAGCAATGCTTTTTGTAATATAAAMTTTATTAACTCACAGTAGAACTTACTTAAAAGACAAGATCATTTTCATTACTTTGTCAGCAACTTTCTTATTTCCCACTGCAGCCATGGAAGCTGTTTTGCTGGAGGTTTTTCTCCCTCACAACTAAGTCTTGGTGCATGCAACGAAACATTTTGGTTGCATATTGCAATGTTTAAAGGACTTTGTTCTGACTGGGTTTCTGCCCCTTTTGTCTTCTGCGAATGCTCAGTTGCTGAGACTGGCTGGCGGTAACATTCACTCAAAATGAATTTGAAAGACGTACGCACRTGTCACCACGGAAAGTGAATTTTAAACCCAAGCAGAAGCCCTGCTGCTGGGCTGCTGGTGTGCTGTATCCAGTTCGGGCATGGAAGCAGTGCTCTGTGAATTATCCAGCTAGTTACAGAGTAACTGCGGTGCTTAATGTTTGGCAAAAACATGTTTGTATTGATCCAGTGATAAGTTTTTCTATTAAGTTCTTAATGGTTTTACTGATTTTCTAAAAGTCTGTTTTATATTCATTTACTGCTTGTGGCAGATAACATTTTGTATTGGGTTTACCCATTATATGGTGCATGAGAAGCTAGTTCTCATTTTCCATTTTGCAAGATATTTGTCGATATATTATTATGTCTCTGGAAAATACTGCTGCAGTGGGCCAAAAGTTTTATCTTTTTATGGCCCTTTAGATGACAGYCACAAGTCCTATGGCAATCACCACAAGCCTAGGCATCGTAGAAATRTCTGTAGTAGATAGACAGGGAGACTGTAAATGTATTGGAATAGTCACTGTTTGGTAAACTGAACCAGTGTACTTGGTAGAAGTTTATCATACAATTACAAATGTAGAGAGGTTGTTTGAAACTTTTAACTGAATATATTGCTCTGTGCATTTCCTTTAGTTCRTAATTTCCATAAATGCAGGCACATAGAGAATACCCCAAATTATCAAGTCTAGTAATGTTTTCTAGAGCATCTTGTTCCTACTGACCTTTGTAGCTTCTGACTGTACTCTGCATCAGAGCTCGTTAGTGAAAACTTTCTCCTGGGTTAAAGCCCTTTTTGTTTCATCCCAGCTGAGCAAAATGATAGGAGAAGCTCCCAAATCGTTCTCTTTCTCTCTTCTTTGGAGAAGCAATATCCTGCACTGCGYGGCCTGTGTGCCGTACCAGAGCAGTCGGTTAAAAAAAAGAATTAAACAGCAAATGTGTCCACCTTTCATGAAATGTCRCCTTTAAGCCTGGTCATCTGGCACAAGCTTTCTCACAGGCTTCAGAGTTCCCTGGGGGCTGCAAAAGGGACTTGCACAAAACGGCTTTCGGTCAGGCAGACCTTAGGTTTGAGAGTTACTCCCCGCTCCCCCGGAAGAGGAATGAATCGTTTAGCAACCAGTAATTGTGTCAACACTTTTTGTCTTTCAGGTCCTCTTCTGAGCTAGAGATACAATAAATATAAGTTTCAGAACGCATAAAATCCGAGTCGTGCCAATTTCTGAGAATAAAATGAAATAGGCTTTTTTGTCCTTCAGTGTTTGGTTTTTTTGATTAATTTTTTTTGGGGAAATTCATGCAGTACAATTTTGATGTTACTCTCTGTTAAAGATTTTCCCTCCTTTCCTTTTATTGGCCCCATTTCTCCCACACACAAATCCGCAAAGCCACAGATGCTCCATTACAATGATGTCAGTCTTGCTACATGCTCCAGCTGTTTGTAGGTACATTTATAAAGTTCAGCCTTTTACACTGTGCCATAAATGTATATTTCATGTATAAACATAAAGCTAACATATTGCAGATCACTCTAAGTGTAATTTTAATGGAGGTTCAGTAAGTTTAAAAAATACTGAAAAGTGTTTAATCTTTCCGTTGGCAACGTTTTTACAGCGGGTTTTCCAATTATTTTTTTTTTGTAAGCTAGGTTCAAATATTTCCCACCCCCTCCAGTATTTCATCTTCTGTGATTTTTGGAAAAAGCGGGGAGTTATTTTAGTAAGACAATATGTATTTTAAGTAAAGATGTCTGAGGGAAAATATTTTTCTCTCCACATCTTATTGGTGCTCAAACCCTCAGTTAACGTTCTGTACATTTCCATGTGGTACACTGGTAAAAACACCTCATTCCTGGAAGTGTCAGATTTCAATGATATTCTCCATTGCAGATATTTTGTCGATATTTATAAATTCTTAAATAAAGTCTTTAAAAATTATCAAGGATTGTGTCTGCGCCATAAAGCCTTTGTCTCTGTTGTGTCTAGAATTTCAAAGAATGGGCTGAACAGTGTCTATTTAGCTCTAGCTCCACCCGCTTTTTCCCTCTGGCATGTGCTTAAGGGTCTCCTTCACCGAAATTGTGAGGTTTCCTTGGATTGGGCCTGCGGGCTCATTCCCTGGGCTCCCGTGGGTGCTGTCCTCCTTATGAGCAATGTCCTTATCCCTCTGTCTTCTGAGTTGCCTACTTCATCTTAATTTAAATGTAGTGCAGARTTATCACCGTATTAGTACCATATAATTGTCATTAGTCTAAAATAAATCTACTCACTTAGGAAGATTTTAAGGCTTAATCTCTGTTTTGTCGGCTTAGTAATATAATGACCCTCAAGAGGCCAGATGAAAGTGGAGATCTTTTCCAGTGGTTCATGTTGTTTCATGCAAGATCCAGGGAGAATAAAGTCCTTAATGTGATTTAGAGGCAAAAGTTGGGGACCATGAGTTAGCAGTATCTGGCTGCAAAAGAACCTTCGTTATTTTTCAGATCTGTTTCATGTTTACTTAAAAATTCCAGAGCATAATTACATAGCTAGAAGTTCATTACGGAGCAAAGATTCGGTGCTGAAATAAAAAAAAAATACATATTCCTTGAGTCCCAGTTCCAGGTGACAGGCTTTGGCGTCTCAGCAGTCTGTTGCTATACCTGTGTACTTCTCAGCATCATGTACATCTCAAAATGGGCACCAATATTTTATGAACTGAGGCAGCATTGCCCACGACTCTCTACTTCTGCAAGGTGTAGATGTATGGTTTGACATACAGAGTCAATGGGGTTTGTGAATATAGCACAAGTGTTGCTGACATGTTTGAACAAGCATAACAAAAGCTCTTGCTGAGAAATGCAGTAGATATCACGGTTTATTGTTCTCTCTTTGATTTGCAGGTCTTTTGTTATCCAGCAAATCCCAAGCAGCAATCTCTTCATGGTGGTAGTAGACAATGAATGCTTCTGTGATTCTGTTCCACCAATTACCATGGCACCTATAGAGATAAGGTATATCCTTTTACTGGCAAAATTGCCAGAAAACAAGAGACTAAAGATGTGAATATTGAATGCATAGAAATTTACCTCACATGACTCAAGAGCTCAAAGGGTACCTCATCAGCCATCATAGATGGCTTTGCTGTTTGAAACTGAGCCAGCTGAGAGTGCATTCTTACTTATTTACAAGGAGACCTCACATTTTCAGGCATTTAGAACAGCCAATACAAATGAAGTAAAAACAGTTTTATACATATTTAAGTACCACAATGTCACTCTGCCAATCTTTAGATAGCTAAAATCTTTGAAAGAAGGCCCTAAGTATGTAAATTCATTCTGAAAATGGAGGTCCTAACACTGGAACTTCCTACAGTATAAACATMTTTATATTTTAGGGCTGGACTGGAGCATTAAAATGTTTCAGAATCCTGCTTTCAAAAAATGTAAAAACATTGTGTGTGGCAGAGTATATATAGCACCTGACTTTTTGTTGCAGCACTTTTTATTCTGTGCTGCACAGTAATTCCAGATTTATTTCCTTGCATAAATTGGAATGTATCAAAAGTAGCCTGGAGTGTGTTTTTATTGCAGACTTGTTATTGAAAGGCCAGGTTAGCAGCGTAAGTGCAAATGAGATGGTCTAAAGTAAAGATCACTGGGAAGTAAGCACTAGAATTACCTTCCTTTTCTCGTGTTGACAACACACAGCACCTTGGGCTTTTGAAGGAGTGGGAAAAGGAAGGTGCTGAAAGATGTGCTATATCTTCATTTCAAAGCACTTAGATGAACTCAAGATGTTTAAATGTAATGTTCAGGAGATCTCTCCTTAACTACCTTGTACATAATGAATCCCTTAAATGTGAACGTTTAAAATCTCAGAAGATTAGAAGACGTCCAGAATCTTGTCATGGATTTCACCCTGAAGTAAGTTTCTATCTGCTGTNTTTTTTTTTTTTTTTTTTTTTTGATTTTTTTTCTTTTGGATGCTAGTAGCTGAATTATTAAAAAAAAAATTAGGAAATTTCACCTTCTAACTTGGAACACAGTAAGCGGAGCAAGGAACCTTGTAATCGCTGCAAATCTTTTCTAGAACTCCTGTAGGCAATGTCTTATCTTGCTGCTTTTATAGGCATTTTTGTGTCATACAAGAGAGTGTGGTAGGATGTGAACACAGACCGGCAGCCAGGAGCRTTGGAGAGCTTGCTTTGGCACTGGCCACAAGATTCCTCATTAGAGATGGTCAGGAACCTTGTGCTGGAATGCTTTTTTACACTGGAAAAGATCCATTTGTCAAAATTGAAATGAGAGAGAGGAGAAGGAGACTCCACAGAACAAAGCCTATAGGATGAGGCCAGTGTAACACACCAAGGAATTAGGAAACTAGTATTTATTTCCTTGCTGCAGACAAGAGAGATGTCCATAGGATATGGGACAAACTTAGCTCCTGAAGCAGTTACTAGCTTCAGTATCTTGACTGTCATACTACGGCCGTTATGTTTACACATAGTTTTGCTTGGGAGGGATCACCACCCAGGGCATGTTAAATATTCTGTGTTCTACATAGTACTCTTATTTGTATAGTGCCAAGGAGATCTGGTAGAGACCAAGACATGATTAGAGTAGCTTGTATGGCCTGTGTTCTTAAAGACAAAATTTTACTCCAGAATAACTTCATTCAGTGCCTTTGGTGTTGAAACACAGTGGAGAATGAGACCTAAAATATGAGGAGGGAGGAGMTGGTGTAATGCTGATTGATCCTGTTCACTTTCAGATTACAATCTAAATTTGTGCAAATGAAGWTGTGTTCCTGTATTATTTCCTGTCTTTATTTTATGTTTTCTGTAGCTTATATGAATTTCTCYTGCCTGTGTACTTTGATAAACTTCTGTATATCGTAATTGAGAGTAATAGTTTGTCTTTATTTTGCTTTGTTTTTGTCTTTAGGAAAATGCAAGAGAATGCGGTGGTGTCCTAGGCCTTAGTGCTAAACCTCCTCTTGTTCTGCTTCCTCTGTTTTTGACAATTTTCTCAAGGTGACGTTGACTGATGTGTACAATTGGCATGCTAATACATGGAAAAACTGTGAACTGGGAAATGGTGCAACATTAAGGACATGAAATATAGTCAGAGCATCAGCATTTCATGATTTTAAACTGTTGGTGATGTAAATTCTTAAAGATATGTTGAAAAAAAGATTTATCTTTTTACTTTGCAAGCCATGCAGATGTGAATTTGGCATTTGGTAGTCATGATTCATAAGAAAAGGACTTGGTAGGTAGACAGAGGTGACCATTGCTTTGTCCCATTGAAAATAATTTAAAACTGTGTACTTTTTTTCAATAAAGTATATTAAAATCACAGCTTCAGAGCGTATTCTAAGTATGGTAGTGTATTTGTTCCATTAATTAATAATGGGAAAGGAATAAAATAAGTGAAAGTTGTTTGTTTATGGTATTAGCCTCTTTCTAAAAGATTCAGAGGATAAAATAAAGAGCTAGCTTTTATAATAAGGAAGAGTAGCTTTTATTAACAATTAAACAAGGAAACACATGCACTTGTATGAAGCAGAATAGGTAATATGCATTGCTAATTTGTAGTGAAGTTTTTCTTTCTGGAAATAGCCATAAAGCGTTGGAACCACATTCAGAAAGTGAGTCAAAGCCTTTTCCCTAACTTGGGCCAACCTTAGATCGAATTGGTTGATTTGGTTGTAGATGGTAAATTAAATACTACTTTTCATCTTCTGCAATTTATGAGAAGATCCATAAAATAACCAATATAAAGGGATCATGGTGTTCTGCTCTACAGACTGTGTGTCAGCAAGGGCAAGTTCCTGATGAGGAAACAGGTGAGCAGAGAAAGCTTGACTTACAGCACCGCTGAGCTGCCAGAACTCATCACGGTTTTCACTGAGGGTGACCCTCCACGGTCAAGGATTAATACCGATACTCCTGAATGCTAGTCCCTACATTCCCCTGTGAAAGGAGAAGAAGATGATGAAGAAAATATTTTGGATTTTTTTTAAGAACCCTAAACAAAAAGGGATTTATACACTGAGGGATATTTCCTTAGTAGAATGAGTTCCCTCTTGCAATTACTAGTAATGTCCTTATTGTGGATGTGTTTGGAAGGATTCTTTGAAATAAGATAATCTTGTGATAGATCATTTGAAGTTTTTGTAAGTAGAGTTTCCTACCTGTGGGAACGAGTGAATTTCCCTAACTGGGAAAAAGAATGCCTTAACATTAGATAAATGCTGAGCAAATTTCCTGTATATCCTAGGTGAGAGCAGGAAGCTAAAGCCACTGAGAGAGGGGCTTTG
Organism: Rhea americana; assembly: GCF_003343005.1. NCBI lineage: Eukaryota > Metazoa > Chordata > Aves > Rheiformes > Rheidae > Rhea > Rhea americana. Next base: position 1,517,767 of record NW_028186038.1, on the reverse strand, counting down.
TCTTAAGCAAGGCTATCCAGTTCGTAAGTGGAAGACTAGTAAAATAAAATTTCTACTTTAATGCTGTAATGAATTTAGATGCACTGCTACTTCCTCCGGTTCTGAAACCGCACAGGTCTTTGTACTCATAATTTTTTCTCACCTCTTTTTAAGAGYGTTTCCTTGCAGACCTCCCTGTCCTTCCTCTTTGGTCTCACAATCAYTCACTAGAGGAATAATTTTCCAGCTGATGCTGAGTCAATCTGTCGTCCTAACGACACGCTCTGCTTACTAAGGTAATTGGGAATTCGTGGCACTTTCTACACTTGGGCTTATACAGAGAGCCTGCAGCTCTTTGCTGGGGTTTTCTCTGAGGACTGTACCCTCCACCGTTCTCTCCAAAATTAGTCTCAGTGTTTTATGAATAAAGCACTTGGTGCTCTGATTTTTTTTCTCGGTTTGCAGAATGCACAGCTCTACAACCTGTAGCCCTCAACRTGCTCCTGTAAGTCTGAAGCTTGATTTTTTTCTCAGTAGGACTAAAGTGAGAAATATTCATAAACCAGCACAGTCCAGGTGATTTTTCCTTGTTAGTAGAAAAGGAAAAGAAAAATCTTTCTCATTAGCAACAATGAAAATCTGTGCATACAAACACCTATCCTGTTTGATGTGTAAATCATTACTGCTCTTACAAGGAAAAGAAGTATATTAAAGGAGAAAATTGTTTTCTGCTGAATCCAGATGAACATGGCTAATAATAATTCACTGTTAATTTTGGRAAAAAAAAGTAGGTTTTCAATTAGAAAAGAGCAAGGGAGTAACAGGAAAGATTAAAATATGACAGTCTAAATATTATTAAAGAAATTGAAATATGAGTGTATGAGTTAATATTACTCAGAAAAAATGAGACAATCCATCTTCATACATTAAGACAAAGTTATAAAGGCAGAATGTATTTGGTGTATACGAATTAGTGTGTAAAACAATAATTGAAATAAGAGGTTGCTAAGTGTAAAACCGTATTTCATCTGAGTTATTATTTCTTTGTTAATGAGGACTGCTTTTTAATTTTGTATTAATTCCTTTTGAACTTGTTTTCTGATGTTTCAGTTTTGTAAAGCTGATGGTTTAGGAGAAACTGAGATGTTGTCTTGTCTTCAGAAATCTGGATTCTTGCCTGTGCAGGTCCTCATACTCACTTGAGTAGGTTCACTGTATTCTGGCTGCTTTTTCTAAACTCTGTCCATCAGTCATGAGGGCCTGAAACAGCTCAACAATAAGCTGATGATAATGCTGTGAGATCGCTAATCATTTGATCTAATTGGCTGCATCTATATGAGTAAATTAAGTGTATCTGGAAACATATCGGGACATTGAGGCCAGCTGGCTCAGAGCGGCATGTATATATGCTAGTAAGACAGAGTAGCTGCATACAGACTGCCTAGGTCCTAACACCCAAGCCGTGGCTGAGAGCTTTTTGAGGCATTAGTAGCTGACACTGGCTGAAAGCATGCCAAGAGCTGTTCAAAATAGTTTCACAGAAAAACTAATCTCAGTCTAGTGCATAGGATTGCTCCTGACTACTGTTAAATTTAATAATCTGTCAACATTAGCTCTGAAACCCCAAGAAAGTGGGTAGAGACAGTGAAGAGGGTCTGCACTGTCATACCATACACTGGGGCAGGTCATAGAGGGTGGAATTGAATTTCATATCCCTACTAATCCTGGGGACCACTCCTCTCAAATTCTAAAAATATCATGCAAGATTTTATCAAAAGCCGAGTGCAATCAACAGAAAGACACACGTATGCATATGCATATATACAACTGCATATATAAAAACTATATGCATTTTTAATAAKAATTTTTAATAAACAGGAAATTCAGATATCATCCGTATTTTTTTTATCTTCCCAAATCTGAGGCCAAATCCAAGCAGAGCTATGACAACTGCACAGTACATTTCTGCACAGCGAGAAGCAGAGCTGAAAGTTTCTGTTTCTGCAGGGCTTAGGTTCTTTTTTCTTTTTTCCTCTCTCTGCTAATGGCATTGATTTGCAACTTATTAACCCCAGCTGCCTAGTGTTCCTTTAATCTTGATACAGAAAAAGCTCTTTCAGGGCTCCAGACCAGACACGGATGCACCATTTTCTAATGGCTTTGTGTGGGAAAACTGCCTGCCTGTAACTGTCAGTGCTGCAAACACTCTGTTAAAGTCCTGTGAGCCGGAGCGCCTCGGGCAGGTCTCTGCAGCTGTGCTATCTCCTCCCATCGTTTCTGCGACACCGAGACTGCCTGACCCGCTGTGTCTTGCTGCCAGGGCCAATTCTGCAATATATGTGCTAGGCGAAACAGGTGGTTGCCTAGGGCAAGAAGATATTAAAAGCAGCAGCGATCGTTTCATTGTGTAAATGGCTTCAAGAGACTATTCCAGCTTTTGCCTGCTAGTGAGAGCCGCAGAACAAGGCGCTGGCCTGTTTAGCCCCTTGGGTTCAGGAGGCAAGACAGAAGCTTGGCTCAGCAGGGTTGAGGATGAACAGTCCGGTTGTTTCCACGTGCCTCCTGAGCCCTGTAGGGCCTCCAAAGACTTTTAGATCTCAGCATTTTCCATGCCTTACAAGTGCCCACTCATACTTCTTTAATATTAATAGGCATTCACATTTGGAAAGTTGTTCTGCAGAAGAACTACTACTTAATTTTCCTACCTGATTATTCTATTCCCTGAACTTTCCAAGATACTTCCATTAGTACCTTAAAAAAAAAATCCAAGTGCTTGCACATAGTTCTGAAGTTTTCAAGTATTTGACTTGTTGTTTACCAGTTTTACGACAATATGCTCCCTCCAACAGGCCTAGTTCCCATACATCTAAAAGAGAGAGATATACTTCCCATATACAGCATCTTCAGAAGATCTCACTGGAGTCTATCAATTACAATCCAGTCTGAGGACAGTTTTCTTTCTCTAGCTTAGAGGATTCACTTCAAAGGCTGGTGCTATATTTCTTCCCAGTGATACTTCTGGAGCTGATGTTATAACTTGGATATACAAAACAATATTGTATTTTCATGATGCTCTGAGTGGGAGGATATGTTTCCATCTCTTTTGGACTTCTTTTTCCTTCTTCCCATATTAACTGTGGTCAGCCAAAAAAATATTTTTTATTTTGTAATTCTAGACTAAATTGTTTTAAAAATCTGCAGTTCTGCCTAGTAGACGCTTTGAAGAATTGAAAAGCACACCGTTTATCTTGGAAGAACATGTTGACTTTTCCATTGAATTTCACTGGATCAGAGTTAGAACAAGAGGCATTTTTGCATTATAGTTGGGATAGATCCAGGTTAAAGACAGTTAAACAAAGCCATATTACCCTTCAGTAACTAGGTAGTATTACCAACATTTATGTGCTAAATTAAAACCAAAAATTATACCTTGTATAATATTTGTTAAATGCTACAGGACTGATTAATGATCAGTTTTAAGAACGTGAAAGTTCTCTTGCAGAATTAAATCTACTCGAGGTGAGTGTAAACAAGTYATGTCCTTTCACTGTGAAGGCACTGCCTTCCCACATACGTACTATGCGTTAAATATGTAATTACTGAAACTTCCTTTAATTGCTTAATTTTAAAAAGGCACCATTAAGTAAGTAGGGAAAAGTGTTTAGAGGATGGTAGCTGAATTTTTAAATGGTATTCTCCTAAGCCTGTAGGTGGCCTTGGGAGTAGCCACTAGAGGTGTGAACCGATTAAGCCATTCAAATGATCAGATGCTGAAACCTTAAGAAGACAATTCCCATTTCAATGGCATTTGCAGCATTACAAATCATYTTGCAGCAACAACCAGGTATGCCAAGCTACCCTCTAACGCCTCACCAAGTGTCAGCAGCTCACTCTTCTCTGGTCTTCTGCTAACAGTTCCTGACAGCATATGGGGGTGCCTTGTCTGTGCAGATTTGTGGCCATTTCAACCCCAAATTGACAAAATAGTTTATAAAATCAATATAGTATCAGGATAAGTGACACAAATGCTACTGTAGTCATGATGAGATTACTTGCCTAATTAATTGACAGCCCATTGTTGGAACTGAGCCTGAATTTCCCACCTGTCATGCCGGAGCGCTGCCGAATCCCAGACTGGTGTTGAAGAGTTGAGCTCCAGTTCATTTAAGTAGTGCAGAGTTCTGGTTATCTGTTACTGAATTCCTTTATCAAAGGGTTATAAGGAACTGACAGCTAGCACGACCAAACTCTAAAGCTGGGTTTTTTTGCTCCAGATGTGGTTTTGAACTGCACTTATATCTGTTTAAAGCAACCCTGAAAGAAAGGTTTACACTTGACAATTCTGAGTCAAATTTGAACCTTAACACCAGAAGTTCAAGTGGTTAATGCTGGGTTTGTTTGACTCTGTTAGGATTTAGTTTGCAGATTTAACACGCTGGGTATTCCACTTAAAGGAGAAGGGAAGATYAGATTTCTGTTCACAGCAAGAAGTGTTTTGAATGAACTGTTTAAACGTCTTATRAAGAGTGCTAAATGTTTAATAGAGAATAGCTAGTTGAGACTAGTTGGGATAGCTGAACTAATCAAGAATGTTTTTGGCAAACATGCAGTTGTGCAGATGGCTCCTGAGACAGGAAATAAAGCATTGTTTTGTTTCAGTTCTTTGTTAGTATTTTGGCACTGGTCAGTTGGGTTTAACTGGAAAATGAAAGATTATTTTTCATTCACCCAGATTGCTTGTGGRAAAAAAAAATGGCAGAATTAATTTGTAAGCAGCCAGCTGCACTCCTGGATCTTCTAATACCACCTCTGAGACATGAATGTGATATGTGCAATAGTTAAGATAGAATCCCAAGTTTCTGTCAATATTTTATTATCAGTTATAGTTAATGAAGCTGTGTAGGTACATCTGTTTCATGTCTACAGATGTGAGTGAAATATCTTGGGTAAAAAAATGTGCTTATATTGTTAGTTCCCAAGCATCAAAAACAAAACAGAGCCGCAATTAATTTGTAATTTCATTATCTCTAACAGACTTTAAAAAGCAGGACTCTAATGGAGACTTGTGATTTCCCATTGTCAGATCTTTGTGGTTTTCAGAAAGACATTTTGTTTTAAAGCAGACATTCTTCCTGCTTTTTGTTCTTCAGTCTTTCAGAGTCCAAGCTCAGCTAATTCAAGAACCTCCCAGGAAATCTATCCTCTGGAGAAATGGTGAACAAAGATTATTTTGAGTTCAGCTTAAAACCTGAAGTTAGTGTAAYGCACTTGAATTCATGTAAGTATGGATTCAATAAGGGGTATTTAATTAATATCCTTTAGCTCTGTTAGTAATGATATAAGCAGAGATCGCTTTAGGAAGATAAATATTCTGTGAGATATAGGAAGGTCAAGAATTGTTATTTTCCACTGATAAAACTTTTCTTGGCAGAAAACCTCTAGAATTTATAAAAAAAACCTAAAAACTTAGTTTTATGGGAACTTAGAAAGGTATTGTTTAAGTCATTTTTTTTAACCATGAAATCCTCTTGACATATGGCAATCATTATGTGTTTGCATCTGCCTAACTTGAAAGATTTTTTTTTCWAATAGAAGATACTTAGAAGTTTTACATTTAACGTATTTTTCAATAATCGCTTGAGAACTTCTTAACAGTAAACAATGATCTTAAACTGCCTTGCCAAGCATGTAAATGATCTACAACTCCTAATGCACCAAAGATTGTTGCGTATTTTCAGCTCTGCGTTTGGGACCTCTAGGCAATGCTGTTTCAGATTAGGACAAAGCATGAATTTCTTAACTGTTTCACTTTAGAGAAGGCTTCATCCTTCTGATATTCATAGCAGAAAATCTGGAAATTTGTCCTGCCCATTCCTTCCCGTTTACAGCAGCCCTCCCTTCATTGTCTTCTGGCAGATTTAAGATTAGTATAGATTGGGTGCCCTATGCAAAAATCAAAGGACTCTGCTAGGACAGTAAGCAGGAGCTCCCCGCAACACACACACATTACACACCTTTCCCTGCCTGGGGAACACAGCACGGCTGGAGAGAGACGATTGTGGGCCTCTTGAAAGGGARGAATGGCACGTTTTGCCTTCCCTCCTGTCTCAGTCAGGAGAGGTATCTATCCCATATTCTTGGAAATATCCKCACTTTGATGTAGACCTCCCAGTAAACCACCTATGAATATGTAAAGCATGTAAGATTCAGTATTTCTAGGTGTTTAGAAAGAGGGAGCGAAAAGGGCTTTTGCTCGGGTAACATTTTCATGACTTTAGTATAATACAGATTTCACACAGGAGGACACAACAAAAACACACAGAGGCAGTGCCATGGTGCCAGCCTGGAGAAAAAGCAATTTGGTGCATGCTTTTCTTCGTGACAAGCAAGGCTTCTTATGGGAAGTTTTGTTTGCCATCCAAGAATGAGYACAGCTAAGGACAGCAGAGGCTCATAGAAGAAGAAGTTGGGGGGAAGGGGAAGAGAAGTCGACTCTAAATTCTGAAAAATACAAAACCAAAAAGACCAGCAACTCTCTGAGCTAGGTTTGGTTCTGGCTTGGCAGAGGTAGATTTTTATCTACCAGTTTCACATTCAGCTTATTAAAATATGGCATCCTGCTCAGTGAAATGGGCACGTAAATAGAAATTGATTATCGAATCTCCTATCCATTGCGAATGCTATAAGACTGTCATCCAGACCTGAAGGAATATCTTAAAGATCTGCTTCCTGGAAGAAGAGAATATTAAACTGTGTTACAAGCCTTAACATAGGTAACACTGTAACGTTACAAAATATTCCCACAAACTTCTTGACCCATTTGTTTCTGAACTTCTATAAAATTGAATTTCTATCAATCACCTCCACTGTCTTCTGAGGAGATTTGCATCTCATATAAATGAAAGAAAACAGGTGTTCCTCAATCAGACAATGCTCTGACTTATCAGTAGGTTAGTTTTTCCTTTTTTTAGTAGGTGAATAATCTTTGAAGAAACACAATCACAGCATTCATGAAGAAGAAAACACAAAGCAAATGGATGTAAAATTGACGTATCATTCTTTGTTCCAGTCTTTAGAGACTGCTGTGCTCCACATCTGTTTCTTCTCCATCGTTTTATCATGATAGATCTTTTCTGCTAGAGCTTACAGAACTCTAGATCCTTTTAAACTCTTCCATTTTGTGTTTCTGTCCCTACTAACCTTTTTTCCTTGCATCCCCCCCCCCCCAAAAAAAAAGTCAAACTGTAGCATCAGATCCAAGAAGATAAAGACCTCGATGAATCTTTCTAGGATTTTAAATATAATCTGCTATGGTTAGAACTAAAAAGATCTGTTTCACAGTGCTACAGGGGATACACACACACACACGTGCGTGTGCGCACACACACACACACACACACGCACATTTTATTCAGGAAAAAGGTTATGTTGTAGAAAGCATTCTTTTACTTACTCAGATATTGATAAGCAGCATGTCATACTAGAACATCCTTACTTTCTGGTTCTGATTACACCCTCTTAACCTAGTCTGTACCTATGCACTGGAGTGCAATAACTCATGGAATATTATGGGCCACATATATTTCAAGCTGGCCTCTCAAGTGACAGCATAACTCTCTCACAATCTCCTGGTGCAGTCTTCAGCAGAGAATGTAAATCCTCGTCTCCTTTCCCTCCCCGATGAATCTGGGGAGTGCGGCAGCATTCCTTCCAGCCATGCACTCTACAACAAGGAGTCCAGCACTTTGTTACATCTATCCTCTCTGTACGGTCCGCCTCTGAAATGTCTAATGTRTGGGCTGGGGAGAGCACCAAGAAAGAGCATCTACGGAGAAGCCTCAGATGACAGTATTTTTCCCACTTCTGTTTGTTTTCATTTTATATTTTTCATATAAAATGAGGAGAGATTTAGCTTCAGTTCCTATTTATATGTTCACATAATGAGCTGTTTGGAGGTGTAACCATTCATGCCCCWCTTTGAGTGGCTTGGCAGGAGCATTCAAAGGTAATTGAATTTCATGGTGCACTTTAAAATTATGTTCTTAAACGCAATAGTGAGAATAGCACCTCAAGATTTACCTTCAACTCAAGTCCCTTTAGTKTCAGGGAAAGAAAMGAAATTGGATTTATCTTGAGGCTTGGCAATAACAAAGGTTTTCTTTTTCCTTYTGTTTCCACTGAGCTTGCTTGAACCTGCATTGGAAAAGGCCAATGACTCCTGCTTAGAGGAATTTTAGCATGAAAAAAAACCCACCTATCGGCCTGATCCTGCTTTCCACTGACAGTAGCAGGAGTTTGGAGTGGCCGTAGGAGGTAGGGCTGGACCCTCACTACTTCTGGGTTTCCTGCAATTTAGAGCTTTTCTTAGGGCAGTTTCAAATTATGTGTTGGCCTCCTGTCTGATCTTATGGTCTGCTGGTTCAAGCTTATTCTCATGATAACCCCTTTGACTCCAGTGAATTTAGCCTATTAGATAGCACATGATTGGCATAAATACTGTTTATATCTGTGGTTGCTTTTATGCTTTCTCCCTTTCCTTTCACCTATGGAGTTCTTATAAAATGACCACTCTTACAGTATTGGAGACTCTGATTATTCTTTTTTTAATTCAGTTGTCTCAAGATAATATATAACCTTTTACCTTTACTGAGGAATTTCCCCATATGTCTGCTCAAAGAATTTCCTTGGATGGTTCTCTGTGGATTTCATTCCATATTTTGTGGAAGTGAATTATGATTGGATTAGAAAGGCGTAAATCTTCCTGAGTTTTCAGGAGATGATTTCCTGGATTTCCAAAGTTAGCAATATGTCATTCTATCTTCACCCATGCCATGGGCTCTCTATCCCCATTCCATGTGGAATTGGTTTCTGCTTGGTTGAAATTCATTTGCTTTAAGTTGGAGTTCTTAAATTTTAACAATCAAAAGCAACTGAGATCATGCAAAAATAAGCAAATATAGCTTCAGAATAGAAAGTGATTCAGAAACCCTACTGTTGTTGAATCATCGTCTAGCAAATTTTCCTGTAGATAAGAGCTCCCTACTAGGTGAGATCTATTTGGTCCAATAGGATAAAAGAAATATTCAAAGAGCTAAAGCTGCATAAATAATTGACAGGAAATCACATCCTGGAAATGTTTTAATTGCCTGTGAAAGGCTTGTAGGGTATTGCATACATTTGTAATTCTTCATTATTCACTTAAAACTGRTACCACAACTGTGTGCATGTTGAGAAATACATGAATGTAAAATGCACAGTAAATGTCAGTCTAAACAAATTTCTTTAAAAATCTGAATGAACATTCTCATAAGCTTTTCAATATTCAGTGTGTTTGAAAAGGTCCCAATTTCTGTGTACGTCTGTCAATATGATGAAATGCAGCATTAATCTTWTGTGGCGTCATATCTATACATGAGAAGCTGACATGCCAGGAACTTAAAAGAGAAGGAAATAATTGAATGATAAAGATGTTGGTTTCACACTCTAGGTGCTTCCTAAGTAAAGGAAGTGGCATATTAGAGTGACTTCCTAAGTATASTGTGTAACGTTATATTTTTGCACTGAGGTCTCTCTAGGAGTGCGGATCCGCTGGAATGCGTCCCTGCTCTGCGTCGGGGCTGCTAAGCTATTCCAAGTGCTGCTACTTCACCAAGAAGTGACTTGAGTTCTTGATTACTTGTGGTTGTTGCATGCCGGCACTTTGCACAAGTGTGATTGCCGACTCAAAGTATTTGTAGCTGGTGCTACCTATATCACTCAGTGTAATTTTAAGTATTCTCTTATTTGTCAATCTTTGTCCCTTGCTGCACAATCTCGGTAAGCGATAAAGAGCATTTCCTCCCCGAGGACCCCACAGGCTTCCCTCGGCTTTCTCATCCTGTTAGCATGTACACGAGTCTGCTAGGAAGGACTGCCTGCAGGGAAAACTCGCTAGCTTGGTTCTACTGATATAATTATACCAGTTGTAATTATACCAGTTTGCCCAATAAGACATCTCCTTTGGATATATTTAGGACGGAATAAAGATATCTTTTTCTTCTTAGAGAGCTTTCAAAGTGATATAAGCTAAACCAGAGATAAGCACTCATATTCCTTATATGAATGTCCGAATAACGAGTTATATTTATATCCCAATTATAATAGTTATAATTAAGCCACTCTATCTCTACTGGTAAATCTCCTGGGGAAGGCAAGCCCTTAATTAAGAGGTAGAGTCTCCCAGACTGAATTTAAGGCACTGAATTGGATTTACAGAGCTCCAAACAGCTTTGGACATCCACATATGAAAACATGACTTTCTTCTGCTGTACTTTCATAACTGCAGTGAGCAAAGGCATCCTCCCTTTTGCTTTGAAGAGAGGAGGCAGGCAAATGTTTTGTTAATGCCATCCATTACTAAAAAAAGCTGTAGAACGGTAATCTTCAGGGTGTGCCGCAAAATACATGCGCTTCTGTGAATTTGGGGTTTTAATGGAAATTAGAGCTCTGTAAGGGATAAAAGCTGGGGGAGTTTTGCACAGGGTTAATTCTGATGGTTGTTAAGGAAGGACGTGGATGTTTAAATTTTCCTTGGGTATTTTAAGAGRTACATAAAGGTTTGGGGTAAGTGCTCATTTTTTGATTGTGACAATTTATATAAATATTTAAACGTATACTATGTCAGATGCACTTGTAACCTTTTACCACAGAAGTGGTTATATTTTAGTTGTAGACTGAATAGTATAATAAATTGTATATAGAGATTATAATACACTTACAGACCTAGCTGTTACAGCAAACACCCTTTGATTTTCGAGAAGTATTTCCTAGTCTCAAATCAATCTGTGTTCAGGAATGAGCACTGTACTAAGCATGGAAAAAAGTTGCTAGAGGTCATGTRTATTTTTAGAACTCTAACTCTGGTTTTCTAATATTAGGTTTTGGCCCCCGAACAAGTGTGAAAGATCAATGGAGCTTTGCGGTGCTCAGAAACAGAGAGCAAAAAAAGTGAATAAAACTTCTACCTTATTGTACACGTTCAGAAGAGAGGGACTTCTAATCACATTCAGCCAGTGCTGCAGACAGAAAGTAATGAATTGGGGAAACCAGATAAAAACTGTAGCAACATTTAGAGATAAGATCTAGAGCTGATAAATCAGGCCCGTATCTTCTGCTGATTCAAAGAGAGGAGAAGCATGCAGTCGATGAATCACAGAGATTGATGCTAATGCTTTAATTCACCTCCCTATCACTTCTCCCAGTAACGTTTGCAGTGAGACAGTTTCTGTGTCTGGTGGTTGATGATCGGTATCTGCCTGTCACTGCTGCAATGGGAAATTTTCCACTTCTGTCAGAAGTGCCTGTAATATGCAACTGGGTTAAATTTTGTTCTGTAGGGAGCATTGCATTTTATTTCATTCTGCAGCTCCGAGTTCGTTTACTTTCTCAAACTTTTCTCTTTCCTCGCCTGCTTGTGAGGCCCGCGTCCAAGCGCCCTTGTGCAGGCTAAACTCCTGGTTAAGGTAGCAGAARTTTGGCTGGTGTGCGGCAGGCGGGGAGCTGAGAGCGCTGTGAAGTGCTTCCGGCTCCTTTGGGATGAGAAGTGCTCTTTAACCTCCTGTTACTGTATTTTAAACCGTGTGTTTAAAAATGCCTGGTTAGGCTTTTGGCCCATAGAAGCAGGACTCCTTGAACCGAAGTGGGAGGCATATGTAAAAGCAATAGCAAGTAGCTTTAATTAAGTTCTCCCTAGGCTCTGCAGCTCGAATTGCTGCTTAGTCTGTATTGCCAGGCTGTTTCTTCCCCAAGTTCTTACAGCTCTAGTAGTACATTTTGAAATGAAAACAAAAAAGTGTAGTTAATTTATGCCACTTCCTTACCTCTGTTTAACACACAAACTGAGTCCTGAACTTACCTGGTGATCTTGATGTTTGGCCAATTATGTATAATACACTATATACTTTGACTTTTTATTTCCTATTTAATTCTGAAAAACAATTACAGTACTTCTCTAAGAAGCTGTTAGTCTTTTTAAGTGTCAGGGCATATTAAATGTGCTTGTATTTTGGCAATTGTCACTGTGCATTACTATTTAAAATTATTTATGTGCATTACAGATAAAAGACTCAGTAGAGTTTGAGGAAAGAATGCTAGCCACAGAAATAACACTGAGGCAGTTCTACAGCAATAGGGGTAGCTGTTAAATTGTGCTAAGTTATGGTCAATGTTTTTGGATAGAAAATTTTAGTATGGTTTTGTTGTAACTTTTCTCCCCTCCGGGGGAAAATATTATTTCTCTAACAGAAAAAAAAGATAGTGAAAAAAGTAAAATCCAAAACTGTTCACTTTGAACAGATGTTATGAGACAAGAAGCAGTTTCTTTTGCYGTAAAAGTGTGTAATTTTGAATTTCGTGTGAAAATTTGTATTAGAATGGCAAATTTTTCCTTTTTGCTTACTGCCCGTTCATTCCTTTTTCAAACAGCAAACTGTAAAACTATATGAAATTCTAAATGTATGTGAAGAGTAGCATGTTTSAATAAGGAAATATAGTTCAGATCTGTCTGATAAATAACACCGGGAAAAACAGACAAAGAGTGAGACACTTCCCTAAAAGAAAATGTTCCTTCTAATCAACAAATTTTCCCCTTCAGATTGCAGTGTAAAATCAGTGACCCTGAACCAGTGTGCACTAAACTAGGAGGTTTGTTCAGATTCGTGCATAGCTCCATCAGCTTTGCTAGAACAGTCTTTTTGCTAAAAAAATTAAGCATGTGCATAAATGTGTTTTGGAGCAGGGCCTAATTTAGTAAGAGACTTCTACATAACGGGGTTTGTAAAGAACTGCGATTCAAGGGGTAATCATATGCACAATATGTTCCAGAGCTATGCTCAGTGACTGATGCATTACTTGACTTCAGTATGTGCTCATTTTGGATTCTTTGTTCCAAAATGTGGATTTGAATACAAATGAGCCTGAACACAAGCCAATGGAGGGACCTCTTTCTGTCTTAAACTATTAAATGCCTAAGCATCCTCAATTAAAAAAAATAAACAAAGGACTGACACTAATTGGCCTGAGCTGTAACAGACGTGTGCTTATGTGGTTTTATTTATTTTTTGCATGTGTGTAATTGAACACTATCTAGACAAGCCCACAATAAATTACAATGGGGCTTCAGTATTAACATCTGTTTGCCCCATGTTGTTCAATGCAGGCAAACAAAGTCCTCTTTAAAATCACCTCTTGTGCTCTGCTTTCCCTAGAAGGGAAGGGAGTGAGCACGCACCGCACCTCACCCGATGCGAGGTAGGCTCCGGTAGGGCAGGGAGTGCTGGCACTGAGGTCTCACTGCTGAGGGCATGCTYTCTGCTCATCTCGTCAGACAGACACCCTGATGGACCATATATCCTACCTGACCTCAAATCACAMATCAAAGGAAAATGCATGCCAGTAATCTCAAGGCACGTAGCTCCCAGACTGTGAAAGTGGAATACGGCACCTGGAGCTGCAACCGTGAGTGAGTCTGCAGTAAACTCTGTTGTGGCACTTGAGCRGGACAGGGGAGAGCCACCCACTGTGTTTGACTTGTAGCTGCCACTTTGGACTTTAGAAAGCCTGTTCATTTTCCATTTTTGTTTAAACTACCTTGTAGGTCCTTATTATAGTGCTATGCAGTACAGTAATCTCATAAAAGCGGTGGCTTGCACGATCTCTGCTAGGGGACTAGAATTTATGAGGAAATGCATATTTACGTCAGAGGAATGACAGGCAGTAATGGCAGCAGACAAGACTTTCCTTTCAATAAAGGGAGAATCTCATTTCCATTCCTGATGCATTATTTAAGCCTTGTGTTCGAGACCAAAGCCCTGTCAAACTATAGGTAAGTGGCAAAACAATAATCAGGARTAGGTAATAAAACTGAAATGGTTTACGGGATCTTTGTGGGTCCTGGGCATGGAGACAGATTTCCTTCACAATTTCCATTGAAATAGAGAATCAGGGGAAAGAAGCAGACTGCTTGAATGAAGACAGATTTGGATGAGACAGTGGATGGTGGCATGGGAGGAAAAGCTTGGAGAGCCTACGTACTAAACATTGTAATAGAGCTGCCCAGGAGGTAAATACTTCTGCTCAGAAACTGGAGAGTCTAACAGCAAAAATGCAGCCTACTGTAGGAAGCCATTCACCATGCGATAACCTTCCTCCCCTTAGCAGGGAATTTGTCCATCAGATTGCAAGAATGGACAACCTAAGGGCAGGAGATGAGGAGGAGGTGCGTGCAGAGCTAGTTTCTGCAGGACTTTCCCGTTCTCAATCCCACTGGCAGTCYTGTAGAAGTATGACCTGAAAAGGAGAAGGGAATTTCTTCTGCTGCTCTTTTGCTGGGATATAGAAAAAAGAAAGGCTGTGGCCAGTCTCAAGGCTTATGAATACCATTCTCCTGTGCGTTTAACAGCCGTCTTGCTATCCTACCCTTTCCTCCCTGTGTCTGAACTCATTTGTATTGCCCGCACCTGATTTTGCATGAGTGCTTAGGGCTTTCATCAACACTGTTAGGAGGCTGGGGAGATAACCTGCCACCTCTCTCTTCTGCTATGGAGCGGGCAGAAGATGTTGGAAGTAAGACGAAGCAAGGACAAGCCAAGGTCTTGACTATTTGGCTGAAGTTCTCCCAGCTTGTGTGAGGCTTAGGGAGGCCTGGTTGTTTGGCCGCTCTTCGGCTAAACRCCCTGCAGCTGAATGAATGAAGCTGTTGCCTGCTGCTTTAGGATCTCCTTTAGTGCCTTATTATTATTTTCTTTGTGTAATCATTCGGGACATTTTCTGTAATCCCAAAGATAAAGCAGAACTAGGAAAGAATCAAGTAGTGAAAAGAAACCCTACTGTTGGAAACTGTTGTGGTGGACTGCAAGCCRTTTCAATGATGCTCAGCAACAGAAGCTGTTAAGGAAAGAGCTTGGTGGGGTTGGGTCCTTTCAGAAGTGAAATGGGTGAAGATACTTATTGTAGTGATTGCCACACTGTAATGACTGGTTAAACTATGAAAACAGATGGGCTTTTGTTCTAGGTGCTTTGTGATGGATAAAACTCAAATGATTAATGAGTTACTGGAGAACAAGTATAGGCTTAACTGATTATTCTGTATGGCAGTTGTGAACTGCATGAGCATAGATATTCRGCTGGAAAAAACTCAAGAGGCAGGGCTTTGAAAAGCTTAAGCACATAAAAATGTTACACTGTTTTGTGCCTCCAGGAAGCATACAGTAATGTGAAACATCCACTGCATGTTTAAATTGTGCAGGATTATTTATATGTGTATGTGCATGTGTGTGTATTTATAGTGAGAGAGAAAAATAAAATTATGTGATGTTAGTATTTTAAAGCTGTAACAGAAATGTCTAGAATGAGAGAAATGAATGTTCAATAATAAGAAAAGTATAATTTAAGTAAATCAGTTTTTCAGCCATCATGATGGTCGGAAACCTCAAATAATCTACCAGAATTAATGGAGGAACTGGACTGTGAAAGCCAAGAAATGGGGTTTGAAAATAAACTTGATTAAGAAGATAATGCTTAAGATGTACAAAGGAAGACTGATTAGCATAGATGAGAACATCAGTGAACAAGCAGAGGAATAAATCTAACATAGACAGCTGCTCAGATCAGATCGGAACATATTTAAAAGATGAAAGACAACATAAGGAGCAATTTCTCATTTAGACTGCAGAGGAAGGCCTCCAACTGATGTATTCCTTCTCTAAATGGCTTTTGGCCAAGATACAAAGCTTTGTCCACAAGAAAATGTGATAGTTGGTTTGCTTTTATCCTGAAAACCTTTAGAAAGGCCATGATGGGAATTCCATTATGAGAAAGGGACCCAGAATGATGGCTAAAACAAAATTAATCTGCAATTGCATTTAAAAGCAGAAAAGCTAATAGATCTTTTTTTTGGGGGGGGAATGAGGTTATGACAGATAGCTTATGCACATGTCAAGGAAATGTCCTCCTTACCTCACGTGGTTTTTGGTGAGAAAATCCCAATTTTGATTTTTTTTAATTTTATTTTTATTTTTTGCAAAAGATTATCACCTGATGTAAATTGTCGAAGTATCATTGAAGTGCACTTTCCAGCTGCTTGTTAATTATTATTGTAAAGCTTTAAGACAGAGGGTAGTCCTAGATGGTGGGCCATTTGGTCAAAAACAGAAATATGTCTCTGTTCTGAGGAGCAAGAGCCAAAGCAAAATCAGAGGAAGGGTAGCAGATACACACACTACAAGCAAATATCCATGATAAAGAAGAAGTTAGTTACAAAAAGGGTTTTTTTAATTTTGTTTTGTTTTTTGTTTTAAGCTTAGGAATAAATGCTTAGCGGAAGAGATTGGCAAGACAACTGAGCTTGTCCCGTCATTTACCTGGATTGGGTAACTGGACTTTTTTGTTGACTAGACTTGCCCCAAGAGAAATGAATAAGGAGAGATAGAGTCCCTAATTTGGCTAATGCTCTGTTATCGTTGCGATACTGCTTGTTGGTGATAGTAATTCTGCACGGAAATCAGCACACCGCGGCCTCGCCAGCTCCGTGTGTCTGGAAGCACGCGGGGCTTGGGCACAGGCAGTCACGGCCGTTGCTATTTTTGTGCTGACTCCGCTCTAATCACTCAACACGTTTTAAAACAAGATATAATGATAGACTATGTTGCCAAGACAGAAAAATCAACAAAGTATCTGAGGGAATATGAAAAGAAATGAAAATTCAAAATGTATCTGGAAGAGAAATATAACGTACAAAAAAACTTTTGATAAAGGTTGTTTCTATAAACTTGGCAATGTCTCTGCTGTAAGTAAATACGACTGTCTGCCTGTCTTGCTTTATGTTCAATATGTCCAAAATCAGGGGAAAAAAAATACAAGGAAGTCTGTTCTCTTGGTATAGCCAGCTGAGTTTTTAGGCCTAAGCCATTCTGAAGTTAAAATCAGTTCAAATGGTTGGATTCCACCAGGAAATTTAAAATGGAGAATTTCCTTCATAAATATGGATAAGAAGATGACAACTTTTTGGATTTCATACACAGTGACTTCCATTAAAAAAAAAAAATCTTTTCCCAACAGTTAAACAATGCTATCTCTGAATTTTAAATATTATTTTATGTATGACTTAGGACATAACTCCCAAATCCCAGGTACTTCTTACAAAGTATCTGTGGGTTTGTACTGACATTTTTAGTGGTGACCATTGAAGCGGCTCACGTGGAACCCAAGACAAAGTTCTGTTAACTTCGGCGCTAGYGAATCAAACACGAGACGCTGTAAAAACACTTTGATTTAAACGAGTTAGGAAACACCATGGTTTAGCACTCGCCTCCTAAGCAATAAAAGTACCAGTCCAAAACAAACTGACATAAGTAGAACAACTTGTGTTACTGATATCAAAGGGTTTTGGTTGCAACCGCAAATCATGGTGAATTAGGCATAATCTAGCTGTGCTTCTCTTTCCTTCRTCGTAAAGTCTCTCTTTCCATCTCTGTTTTATTTTTTTTCTTTAATTTGGTTTTGGTAAATTATATTGTTTGCAATGCCTAAAATACCTAAAAGTGCTTTCTGGCAATTTTTTTGTTGTTTCAYGGAACAAATCAGTTCTGTGTAATTAAGACTTTGCAATAGCAAAAAAATAGTAGATCTCCTTGTGAAAAACCCAGTCCATTTACCAAGTGCTGTAGGAGGATATCCTTTGCCTGGTGAACTACATGACTTTCTGGAAACAGATCATCAGCAATTAGTAAAATCGTATCTTTTATGTGTGACAAACGTAGACTGCGCCTACATTAGCAAGCAGCATGCTTGTCAGGAGAAGACCTGTAACACRGAACTGTTGGTGCAGAGGATTTGACATCCCAACCTACACATAAATCGAGGAGTTTAGCTCTGGACGAGGTTTAGGCTGGCTTTTGAAGCACATCCTCCAGCCTAGCCTCATCCAAAAAGAATCCAGGTGGTGCGTCCCTCGACAGCTTCGTGGCATGAACCAAAGCACTGCGAGAGGGGCGATTCGCTTGGCAGGTACGTATCTGGTCCAAAAAAAAAAAAAGCTAATGTGGGCACACACAAAATTGTTGTCGATGTTGCTGTTAGACATCCTAAAATAGTTTCTGAACTCCGAATCRAAGCTTGAAATATATTTGAGGATATTGCTTGCCTGAGGTCTTTATGAATTAACAACTCTACCTCTGTTTGAAGTACAGATTGTTATTGCTTCAAATAAGAGATAGATGGATTACACTGAAAATATGTGAAAAAGGAAAAAAAATCTGTGTGGCTTTACAAGCTGTGTAGGAGGTCCCTACTAAGTCAATATGAAGTCAACAAGAGAGTTCTTTAATTTTATACTTGCTGACATTTTGTAAGCTTTTACAACTAATATATCCTATTGTTTTGAGTGATATAATCAGAATTGTTTTGCTTCAAACCTGTCTGATTTACTAATGTCGACTAGAACAAGTCACATAACYGATTGTAGCTCAGACTAGATTTTTATGTGCTGCTAATTCGGACTGTGTTTTGGGTTCTCAGGAAACCTCTCAGCCAGCAAAATACATAATCATATTCTTATATACAATTAGTCAATCTGACTTTTTAGAACTATCTAAAATATTTAAGGAGAATTATGCTCCTCRTTGCTTTGCTGGTGCAGGGGTATTTCCCAGGAATTAACAATGTGTGCTGCCGCACATCTGGCAATGGCAATACTCATGCCATGTGAGGTGTTTTGTTTTCTTTTATTTTTTAAACTTCTCTCTCTTATGTCATTGTACAAGAGCAGCATTTTTGGCTAAGTACCATCTTTTTGTTTTGTTTGTAGTGAGACAGACCTAATGACATTCAAATCCATGAAATATCATAAAACAATAATAATAGCAGTGAATCTTATCACATGATTAACAAGCTTTTGGAGAACATGCTGTCAGTAATAGCTTTTCAATAATTTACATTTCCCTATTATTTTCTAACGTAAATATTACTGATTTGCAACTAAAAAATGCATCCTAACTTTAGTATCTTTTTTTGTTAGTTACAGTTACCTTAAAAAGCCCTTAGGAATAAATTTGTACTTTATAAAGATGCGAAAATAAAATTCAATGTGCACTAGTTCTGATTTTTTCAAAAAAATCATTTAAATTAGTTTTCTAATTGAGAACATTTGCATTGCAGAAGTAACACTTTTTTTGCATCAAACTACTTCAAAAATAAATATTTCCCCTTTTACAGCATTTAATTTGTCTCTGAATATTTACTGAAATTAAATTTCACTGTGRAAAATATGCCAAAATATTTTATGTGGAGTATAATACGAATATGCAAACAAATAAGTAGAAACAGAGCTCCACTCTAGATCCTCCCTATTAAATAAGACAATTCTGTGAAACCTGAAAATAACCAAATACRGCGTTTTTCTCAACAAACATTTTTGAAATCAATGGAAAAAAAACTAGTTACTTGTACAGATTTTTTTAATACATCATCACAGGAGTTCAARTATTTAGTTTCTTGCTGCTGTTGATGGTTTTTATCCCAGTCCTGTTTTGTGCAAAAATGGCATTGCCTAAATAATACAGCTGCTTATCATCATATGCAACACTTATCATCACTTTTTTTTTTCCAGAATGAAAGTGAATTTGCAACTGTGTGCAAAAAGTATGTATTTAAAGTATCTGAACATATTGCTACTTCRCCAGGTCTTTAACTTTGCTTTTGATTCTGGCTCCATGCCTGGCTCCTGTCCCCAGTACATTGGCTGAGCCCACCCGGGGACCCATGACAGCACCAGATGCCCCCCTCAGGTCAGGACTGTGCCCACCTGGAGACACCACCAGGTGCCCAGCTCAAGTCAGGATTCACTTAATCTTCTCTATCAGCAGTCACAGAGTGTCTTGATCTTCAGGTCCATGGATAGACTCCTATAGACTTAAATGAGATACCCAAAGCGTAGAGCTCGCACTTGGCTACCCATCTAAATGTTACATATTGAAAGTATGACAACAAAATTACAAAACATCTCTTTGCTGCAGTAATGTTGTTGAGAGTAAACACAAGTATATTTTTTACATTCTTAACTGTGCCATAACTACTCTCCTGTTGGATCTCCAGTGAAACAGCTGCAAGATGGGATGGGAATAATTCCTTGCAGCTGTTTCCCTATTGAGAGTTCTAGTTTCATTTCAACTTGGGCACAAAGTATTGAGGAACTGCCTGTGGAGTAAGCAGGATAAACCTTAACTGGGCAGACATATAAAGACTTTTATAGGGTGGAAGATGATCCATTGCAAAGACTGAGTAAGGTCTCACCCAGCACTAGGACACCAATGACAAGCTRTGAAACCTTTGAAGATCTTACAGGTAAGGGGGGACCAAAGAGCTGAACTACTTAAAGTTAAGCAGATGCCTAAGTATTGCAGGATCAGAGTGAAATGCCCCCACATAAAACTGAAATTTATAGCTATATTTGTTGTGTTCATTTCTTCCAGATACAGTATTATTCTAGATCTTGTGCTTCACTTTGCTATCTAAATTGATTTTTGAAATGACTTATTAGAAATATTTTCATTCTGCCAAGTTTAGGGGAAAATATTTGCTGTATTATTAACTGCTTCGCATATTTGTTGCAGCTTGAAACATGAAAACTAAATGTCTAAAATTCCAGTACTGAGCATACACCTCTATCTTGTAATGCAAAGACACCCTCAGGTAATACCTGCATCCAAATAAAATAATAAAAGTTAAGGCAAAAAGGAAAAGGGTATATAAAATAGCAACAGCATGTGATACCAATTATGTTACAGCCAAAAATAATAATTTTTGGCATGTTATACTTAAACTACGTTGTGTTAATGTTACTTGGATATAGGCAGTTTTCGATGTACACTTAGAAATATTTCTATTTGAGACCTATTAGGAAAATATTTTGAAATTACAATGTTTGAGCATGTGGAATGAGTTACCTCCTACAATTATGTGAACTACTGTATTGCAGAACTACATTAGCTTCCCTGTAACTAATGAACCATGTCATTAATTACAGACATTCAAAATAAAAATTATTCCAATGCAAGCCAAATATTTACTATAAATAAAAGGGTCAAGAACTACAAAGTAACCATTTCATTCTAAACCAATTGTGCTTAATTTTTACCCTCTTTCTCCTCAAATTTGATCTGAAGCAGATTAACTTGATTTCATATGTCAGATCTGTCAGCTGTACGGGTACCCCCAATGAGACTTCCATCAGGGGCGAGGATCACTGGAAGATTTTTCAGTAAAAGTGTTAACTATTTTAAAGATGTGTTTATTAAACTCACATGACTTGTTCTCACTATAGATTTCTCTTGGATATAACTTAAGAAACACACTTTCACAGGCTTACGTATGTCACAYTGACAAAAACTTTCAGTCATGGCATCAAGCTCGTGGGAGCGTCACGCTCACATCTTCTTCARGAAGAGCATCTGGGCAAGGGCATTAACCCATTTTCAGCAGGGGCTGGGATCGCTCAAGGCTTTGCCAGCAAAATGCAGGTGCAGATCCAGGAAACTTGAGTAGGGCCAAAAGCAGGCTCTTGCTGCTCAGTTTGACTATGTGTGTGGGGGTGGAGACCATCCATAAAATACCTTTTGTCTCATTAGACATCTTCTGGTCTTTGCCTGGTGCTGGTTGCTGCAGCTGGTTAAAAGCCACTGTAACTATTCTGGCTGCAGCAAAAACACAGTCCTCATGTTTGCTTCTGTCCTGCTTTCGGGCCATTGCTCTGCTAGTATGTCCTGGYTCAGAGGCGTGGTGGGGCAAATTGTCATTTTACTACAAATTATTATAATTTGACATGTTTTGCCTTATTATTGACATTTTAAATTTCTTTGATTTAAAATTCATTTTTTCCCCTCTCTGCAGTAGTGGGTTGGTTGCAGTTGGCTGTTGCTTGTCAGAAAGGTGCCATGAACAGCTATCTGGGGCTAAAGAGTGCAGATACAGATTGCTTGACTGCTAGGGACCCTGTGTGTGTGTTGACACAATCTGATTACTTGGACCTGGCAATTTGGTATTTCAACAGAGAAAAACCTGGCCTGGACATTGAGTGTCCATTTTCAAAAACTCAGGTCTGAAACTATCATCGCRATGTTTCTTATTTCTAGTAGGTTATTTGTAATAAGCATGATGATGTGTAGGACAGTTGATGGTAAAACTTATACTAGAATAGTGTTTCTGAAATATTTTGCTTGTATCCCTGCTGTTTTATCTGAAGTTATTTTTGTTTGATTTGGAGTATTTGTTTTTAGCATTTGATAAACTGTCCTGAAAACTGTAACCACATTTTCTTCTGTGAACTTAACGTAAATCGTTTTAGTCACATCATGTTACGTCATTGCAAGTTACATTATTGAATCTTTTAATTTAAGCATAATGTTGACTCTACCTACCTTTTCTTCCTCTTTGAACCACACTATTACCTCTCCAAAAGTCAGGTGTGTGGGCAACAGGCACACTGAACACACAGACACCTAGTAAGAAGGTTCCCCAAAGAAAACACATGGAAGTTCCCCGAAAGTCCTCTCCTACATTTGTAACTTAAGCTTTTGGGATAATAAAGCTAATGGAAGTAGATAAGTAATCTAACTAAATGTATTGCCAAGGACAAAAGCAGACAGAATGATGAAGTATTGCTCCTGTCAGGAAACCAGAAAGTGCCACAGTTCAGCAAGGTTCCATATTATTTTCCTTTAGCTTCAAATGTCTTCACAGTGATTTTAACAAAAGTGAAAAGAGCAAAAAGAAGAATGGAGTGGAAGCAAATAGCTCAGCTAGGCTTTACTGGAATGTGGGAAAGTTGCTAAAAGTCATATTAAAATCAACAAAAGCATTCAATACATGTCTTGAAGAAGGAGGTTGTGTTTAAGTAAGAGAAGGGGTCAGCTGTTAAAAAAAATATTTGGGCAATATGAAAAATTGCAAATCCTTTCATCAGGAGTTTGGGACAGATTACTTGAGGGTGTACAGGCTTAGAAGTGACAACTTTTACAGCTGAATGATGCTTCCGCAGTGAAATCCTGGCTCCATCCAAATCAATGGCAAGATTCCCATCCACTTCAATGGAGCTAGGATTTCACTGTATATCTGTCTTTTTTCATTCACGCTTGATATTTGTATCACAACTATCTGGCAGGCTGTTGTCTGTACAGGTCAAAATTACAGCTTTCTATTCATATGTGTCGGGGTTACTGTCTGTTTTCCAACCAGAAAAAAAGTAAAAACGTGTTACGCATACTTCCAGTGCTGTATCATTCACTCCATTGCTCAGYGTAAAGAGAAAAGAATTGTCTGCTGCATCTGGTAGAAGAAGGACAAGAATGCAAGCAAAAGGAGTAAATGCTGCCTGTGTGTAATTCCTCACTCCAAGGCTTTTAAAGAGTTCCTATTTTCAGCTCTACATGTATTAAGTTTCGGATATGGGTGTCACGGGATTTAAGTAGGGGCAGAATTACCTCAACGCTGTCGCCTCTTAAAAATGCTTCCTGAATATGGAAAAGTATTGCATGGGCAGGAAGGAAGGTGACTTTCATCAAACAAATCTGTCATGCAGTGAGACTATTTAACTCATCAAACAAACCCTGGCATTTGGGCCTCTGAATATAAGCATTTACCTAGGAAAATGAGAGAGATTAATGAAAATTCAAATTGAGAGAATGAAAATAAGAGATAAACTACTACTTTACAAATGAATGAATTTTTAAAAATGCTTAAATCCACAGGGCTTGTCAAAACGCACCAAGAAGTGCCCTGGTAAGTGAGAAATGACACAGAGAAGGTAATAAATGTGAATGGGGAGCTTTGTGTTCCCCCAGTGCGCTATTTGTCCACTACAAACGCTTTATAAGAATTGTAATTCTACACTCACTGTTGCTTATCTCGAGAGAAGTGCATGCAGTCTGCAAAGTGACTATTGCTATTTGGTTTTTAAAGCCCATCAGAGAACACATGGGCATTACAAACCAGCATGTTTTCACATCTGTAATGGGCAGCCCTAGAAAAGTGGAGAAACATTCAGACAAGTGAAAATCCATTAACCATAGGCAAAGAAAATTAGAAAAGAGGCAATGTATCAGTTGACTTTAGTTTATGGATGCTATCGTGGTAGATTAAAACAATGCCCACGGTAGGTAAAATATACATGATAGCACACAGGTACTTACCAAAGACAAAGGGATGTGTCAATAGTGAGTGAATGCCTCATAGCAAATGAAAATTGCATAGTATTGATTTCCAGGAAGAATTCAGCTCCAAGCTGAATCTGAAAATGKAGCAGTTCTGGATATAGTCAGTAAATAACAACACATTCATATTTCTTTTCCTGACTCATTTTTGAGCTTCCTAACTGCTGTTGTTAATTATAAACAGTATTGTTAACWTGGACAGCTGATCTGATCAAATATATTTGTCATTTAAAATAAATATGCATATAAATTGTTAATTTGGTCACAGTCATGCACGGTCCATGATACAGGGGAAACATAGTCCTTTCTTTCTGGTGAGGTGAGTGAGCGTAGCATTTGGGATGCAAGTGCTGTTGGGAAAACGTGCGAGCCCATCATTAATGTTTAGGACTGCAGTGGTCATTTGTGAAAGCTGTATCAGCAAATATTTCTGCACGGAGACTCTGCAGAGTCCTGGTAGAAATTTAACACACTTGGGAAGTGCAAACAGCAGGGTTGACTAGGCTTGAATCAGTGCCAGGTTAATGGAGCTCTGCAGCTTTTGTACCAGTCAGCTCATGTCCTACTCACTTGCTAAGGAGAAGGCACCCCCCTACGTAAGACGTACCTGAAGAGGGGCAAAACACCCACGCAAATATTGTAATAACTGATGGTAAAGAATGACAAATGTATCAGCTCTCCCTTCTCTYTTTGACTCCCCAGGGAGAGAGAAAAAGAAATCCTTTCTGACCACAAAAATTCACCCTGAATTGCCTGTCTTGCCCTTTTCCGGTTCTGCAAGGTCTCTTTCTCCTGATTTGTTTTATGCAAAGAGATGTAGAATGGTGTTCTGCTTACTGCTAGTATCACTGAAAAGAGTCATGGAACTGCCCTTCCTTTAGCACATTTTATATCTTTTTTGTGATTTTRTATGTATTAATAATGATGAGAACTTTATTAAAGTACACATGGAACATGCTAAAATTAAAAATCTAAGTATTGAACAGTGGTTGAGCAAAACYGAGTTGTTCTCACTAGGAAGAAGASATATTGTGGTGATCTCACTGATGCTTTTCCTTTTATGCAGAAGACTGATAAAATTGACCTAGACAAACTTTTCCCATTGGCAAAAAACAAAAACAGGATGACATAATGCACATCCTAGGAAATTAGGAGCAGATAGAAGCTTAACGCAAAACTACTGTATTTCATCCAAAGGGAAATGCACATGTTGAACAGATTATAAAGAAAGGACTACTAACACTGGCAAAATCAATTCATCCAAGAGATAGTTAAAGAAACTGTAGACAGAAATGATTGAAGGGCATATCTTAGTATCTCAAAAAGAAGGAAAAGGCCAAAGACTTCCTTTGTTTTTCATATATCTTCTGGTTTTAAAAAATTGCTAGTTCAAAAGCATAGAATCAGAAAGTTAAATACTGAGATACTCCAAATCTAACATCCCAATACTGAAACGCACCGTATTGCTCCTATTACAAGCTGACCTTGAACATACATTGGATGAGACTTATAAGGTTCTTTTGTGCAGAAAAAGTCAACTTGTAATTGGAACACAAAAGTACTTTAACCACTTTCAGATGACAGCGCTTCCCCATCTTTCCTCCAACTTAAAACCATGAAGCATTAAAACTATGAAACACTTAAAACTATGAAGCTTTAAATGAAGCACATYTAAAAGTAGTGAAAATCTGGTCTGTGGAAGTCAATAGTAAAATTTCTATTGTTTTTAATGAAGATAGAATCTATTTTTTATAATCTAGATATTTTGACCTAGTTTAATGAGGTCACAAGGAAGTTCTTTTGACTTAAATGTCCTTTTCGGTATGTTTCTTCCAGTCCCTAGGATATAAATTTTTAAGCCCTATTGTCACGCAAGTTGGCTCAGAAGCAATATTCACAGTGGATAATGCCGTTCAACAGTTTGCCTTAATTCCCTGAAAAATACTGTCCTATGCSCTTCTGAAATCAAGGTTGAGAAGTGTTTTGTATGCCTGAAAACCATTGCTTCTGAATCAGAGAGAATTTGTATACACCAAAGAAATTTTAATCTTCCTCAGAGAACAGCATAACCTGTCCAGTGATGCATCTTTTCATTAGCTTTAACATAGGCAGAATTATAGTTCTGTCCTTATCATCCAGAAGACCGCGTCCTGACGATTCTCACAGCATCATGTAGGCAGCTTTTTCCACTACCGTCCTGAGAATGTACGAAATGATACTGTTCAGCCCCCAAACTGTATGACACAGGTGGAGTGACTCTAGGAAAGGCTCTATGACACTTTGATGAGTTTGATTAATGGAACCAGTAGATCAAGGAATGCCTGTTTGAAGGGAATCGACCCTCTGCTGTCTGGGCTGTGCCCTGGCCTCCCACACTGGGGATAATGAAATGCCATTAAACCTTCCCGAATTCCATCCAGATGTGAGCCCTTTAGAGCAAGGGGATGGCCACCTCTCAAGTGAGTTGTTTGCAGCAAATATGAAGAATGGAAAAGTCCCTGAAGAGGCAGAGGAAAATGTCAAGCACAGTCTGAAATACTGAGAATTTTAAGAAAATCAAGATGAGTTTGGAAGGCTGAAAAAAAGCCTGGTATCTTGGATAGGGTTCTTTTTTAGTCATGAGGTCAAACAAAGAATAAGGACATTTGTCTGAAAGGAGGAAGTTGTGTTTGGTTTTCCACAATGGTCTGATGAGAAAGCAAAATGTGGAGAGGGGAGGGAGTAAAACTCTAGCTTAAGCAAAGATTGCTTGGAAATGATGCGGAAACTTGAAGGAGGCAAACGTATACCTATGATTTCTGTTGCTGAGTTGAGATCTTGCATTTCTTTGCAAAATCAGTTATCTCCATTTCCCTCTACTATCTAATATCATCTCCCTGAAAAGGAGAATTGTTGAGTCGAAGTCTTAAGACACCAGAATCACCAGATGTTCATTAGCTAGGTATAAGTCTGGGGTTAAGGAAAGTGTCAGCCTGCTCCTGAGATATAGGACAGTAGATAGACAAAAAAATCCCCTTCCCCAAAGGGCCAACAGAGAACCTGTGCCAAGAATATCCGCCAGAGATAAGAAAGCAAGAAGTACTATTGCTGCTTGTTCAGACCAAAGAGAGCATGAGAAATCAAGAATCTGTCACAGTAAGACTCAAATACGGTTTTTAGAAGATGTCCAACAGGGAAGCATCATCAGGGCTATTTCCACTCCAACATCTCTAAGTTTATTGGATCTTTGGGGGCTAGCTTTACAGAGAGGAGCTTATGTTTAAACGCTTTACTGCTAGGATCTCAGTATCTGAGCCGGGGGGTATGCAGGAAAAGCTGATGCTATTTCTCGCTTTTGTGTGTGTGTGTCTACTTGTAGATTATTAATTCTTGCAATTAAATACAGAGGAGGAGGCAAAAGGAATCATCATATAAGAATAAAATATTTCTGCTTCTTATTCTAAGTATTAAGGCTTCTCTAGTAAGGAATCCACTTTTTCTACTGCTCTGGCAGATCCTTTGAAACTGG
Source organism: Rhea americana (assembly GCF_003343005.1). Taxonomy (NCBI): domain Eukaryota; kingdom Metazoa; phylum Chordata; class Aves; order Rheiformes; family Rheidae; genus Rhea; species Rhea americana. The sequence continues at coordinate 1,490,041 of NW_028186038.1, read as the reverse complement.
AGTTGCATTAACACTTCAGGCATCATGAAAACAGAGAGCTTTGTGGAAGCCTTCTTGCATGAGACAGTTCAAAATGAAATTACTGAAGCTTTCAGAAATGTAGTGTAGAAGATCAACACTCAACTAACAGGTAAATAAAACAGACTGCCTAAGACTCAGTTTTCAGCTGCGAGGTTCTGCCATTCTGTGGTTGCTAACGGGGGGATTTGGCTGAACTATTCCCACATAAATTGACTCTGTTCCTCTTCCTACAGCAGGCCTCTGGCAAGAACTGACTGTAAAAGAGGCAAACAGAAAATCTTACAGGTCATAACTCACTCACGGAGGTAGCTCAGTTGGTTCCTGGGATGTGAGTGATCAGTAGACACCAGCAATCTAACCACTAAAGGGTGCAATTGAGCTTTGAAGATTTAAGTATCTGCAGTAGCAGGAGCCAGAAAAGGCCAGCTCTGTCAGGACTGCTTAAAACTAAGACTGTTTCTTTTTTTACCATCTTAGCACAGAAGGAAAGGGAAGCTAAATAGAGTATTTGCTTAATATGCCATAGTGCAGAAGGCCTGTGTTGTGACCCCCAGGAGACAGGTCCACTGCAGCTCTTGAGGCCTCTGGCCCAGAGTCACAGCAGAAGATCAACAGGTCAGGAGCTAGTGGGCTTTGCACAGGAGAATTGGTTCTATTTATGTAAATYTTCACATGACATTAGTTCTAAAGTAATGACTTAGGGATTCTGGTATTTCTTATAACCATATATTCATGCCTTAGACATTGAATATCATGGTTATATTTCTAAGAGAAAGAAGTTAACGTTCAGCCTGCTATTTAGCCTCATCTGCTTTGTCTTGCTTTGTCTTGCCTGTGCATCTGAGCCAACAATGARGGAACTTTATTTTCTTCTTAAATACATGTTTAACTTTTCAGCACCTAAGCTGACCTTTTGACTTGGGTTTGAAATTCTGGCATTGCAGAAATTGGTGGAAATTTTGGCACTGATTTTGATAGAACAAGTATTTCATTCAAGATGCTTTGCTCAATAAGGCATATAAAATTACATAGACCTTTCCTCTTTCTCAAGTTCTTGGTCATCCTAAATATCACTAAATGATACACATAAAAATCTTGAGGAAACAGAATGGCATCTTCAAAAAGACTCCTACATGAATGATTAAAATTCCTTTTAATATATATAATAGATACACCTATGCACAAACMCACATATAATATGTCAATGGGATCAAAGCTTTTCTCCAGCACTTCAATAGGTGGCACGCACCCTCACTTATCTGCTAAAATCAAAACTTCTACACGCACATGCAGGTGTTGGGAGTTGCTTTTTCATATTTTTGGCACAGGGCCACATAGCAGAGCCATACACTTTCATTTTTTAACAAACCCATGTTTTTTCAGGTGTTCATTTATCTTTGTGAAGAAGTTTCTTAGACCTGTAACCTCAAGTTTAGCATGCTAATGGGAAGAGGTACTCTTACTGCAAATAAATAGGCATTACTCTGTATTAGATGTACGAATTTAACCATATAATTATTTTAAGAGTATTTTAAAACATTCTTTGCAATTGTAAGGGTGACACACATGGAATTGTAACAACAATTGGCATTTGAAACAGATTAGCAAAGGATGTAATACGTTTTCTACMACTGTGAGCTTTAATATCAAAGTAATACATCTTTTGAACAGTTATGCTTGAGTTCCATCTCCAAGATGCTGGCCTAGAGACATAAGCCACTGTGTGAAATATATGGCCTGTGTTATAGAAGTATGAATTAAATTACTATAATGGCACCTTTTGGCCCTAAAAATCCATGAGTCCATGCTGGTTTTGGCAACAGGAAAATACTATGAAAAATGTGAACAAAGGAAGAGAGCAACTAATGATTATTTTCTTAGGAAAAGAAAAAAAAAACTTAGAATAATGAAGCAAAGCTAAAATCAAAAAGGCAAAAAGGTGTTTCTTTTGGTGCATATTATTATTGATGGTATTAATATAAGCCCTCTGTTCCAGTGAGCTAATCTTTTAATTCACTAATAAGAACAGTTTTAAAATTGCAAAGTGGATTGATTAAGCTTTTCATGATTTAAAATTGAGTTCTGAGTTCRTATTTAGTATCTTTTTGGAAATTCAGGAACTGCCTCTCTTCTTGCTACTCAAGACCCATTATGACAACTGTGTTTTTCTTGCAGAAGTATTGTCAGTTCTTATTTCTCGTAAGACACTGCGTTTTGACAGTAATGCAAAGTGGGAGTCGAATTACTGTTTTTCAGTAGAGACTTTTATTATTTGGCAATTGCTACTTCAAGGCACCTATCTCCTCTGCAGTCAATAGAGTTTTATTGTTGCCTCTCAGAGGCTAGAGACTGGACTCTGGTTTTTCATTTGTGCATTTATTTGATCCCAAAGCCAGCCCTTCTTATCTAAACTAAAAGTCACTTTCTCATCCATTAGTCCATGTATGTTAAAGATCAAAAGTTTGGGAGATTTGTTGTTGATTTTAATCTCACAACTTTGTTCTTTACTCTTCTTGGAGAGTCTGTATTATTTGGAAATTTTCAAAACTTGTTTTCTGCATCAACATCCAAGTACTTTCTGTAAATAAAAAAGCTGGAGTCTCTGAAAATTGTTTGAGGGGCCTCCCCACACAATGTTAGTAGGGTAGTCTGTACTTTCCTGGTATGAATCTATGTTTTTATTTTACACTGTAGTATTATGTTGCTGCTTGTTTCTTCCTAGTTTTGGGGATCACTCCTGAAATATATAAGGTTATAAGAAGAAATAATATCTTTAAAGAATGTTAAAACTTTTCTAATTTCTGCTTACTTTTATGGGCACTGTGGAAGATGTTGTACTGTTTTCAAATCCTCAAAGGATCAAAACCCTTTAACTCCTACTTATTTCAGTGTTTCTTGAACAAACCTGAAAACAAACAAAAAAAAAAAACAAAGAACAAACAAAAACATAGACTACTTAAATTTGTATATTTCTCTAAGTTTTAAAATGAGAATAACTTTCAAAGTCCTCAGTTAGTGCTAGAAGAAGAACATATAATAGAAATAGGCTCTTGGGAAGGAAGTCAATGTGCAGTAATATTCAGTTAACTTAGAGTGACACATACATATTATGGACAAGTTAATGTGCCACTTGTCCACTGAGTGGAGCAGCAGGAACCATTACAAATATTCTGAGGAAATCCTGAGTTATATGATATAAGGTAATGCTGATAGTGTAGGGACTGCCTTAGACAGTGCTTGTTCTGTACCTGTAGATATCCCTGAACAAYGTAAGTGGCTCTGTCCTGCCAGATATTTTCATCATTAAAAAGAAAGCTAGGCTTTTTCCTTGCAGTTGAATCTTTTTGTCCTATCATTACTCATCAAGATACTCTAACAAAAGGTGATACTSACTACGCACAAGCAGAGACACTAACGGCACTATTTTCCGAAGCCGTGCTGCTGTAGGTGTTGCACTGTCAATGGGCTACCATTGCCCATTGCTGAGTAACCCCAGCACYGTTGCAAATGAATCTAAATATGTGATTTCTCTCAATATATAGTTTTATATCTACCCTTTTAAATAGCAATGCTGTCCTCCAAATCTTTGTCATATACTAACAAGTATTGGCAATAGCACTTCCCTTAGACCCAGCCCAACCCAGGAGCTTAGAAGGGATCTAAAGTCATTCCTGATCTTCCTGGCTTGCTCATTGCTCTTCATAGGTGCCTTCGCTGTTCCCAGAACCACCCTTCATTTGTTTTATTTTGGTATTTGTTTTTCATTCGGTATTTGGCATTTCATTTGCTTTCTTTAAGATTTCATAAAAGGAATTTTTAAATTATTATCAATTGCAGGTATAGTGCTAGAAAGAATAAAGGCTGCGAATATGTATAGGCACAAATATTTACACTGTAGTTCTATATCTGCTTGTCTTGGACACTACATATGAATTATGTACTATCTAGTCTAGGAAGGCAGTGATAGCCTGTGACTCAGATGGACAATGTCACACACAATTAATTTGAAATATTGCCCCATTAAATAAGGCTTTTCAGCAATCCTTTAGGTGAGTGATACCCTGAGTGAATCAACAGGGAAGAATTTTGAACAAATTAATTGGAAAAATGTTAAAGTTAGCATGGAAGTTGTTTGCTAATAAGAAAGGAGCTGTGACTATCACATAAAATACCAGATACAGATAATGCTAAGGCCCATTTTTAATGTTTTGTAAGTTCTGATACACATAAGCTTCATCTGTACAGAGGAATTTGCATTTAATCCTCTTTAAACTTTCCCTTAATTTTGTTTGCAAGAAATGACCATCTATTTGTGTTTTGCAGGTAGTGCTTTCATAACATGGTTTATTCACTCACTGAAGTGTGTCCCTCTTGGTAAAATCCATGAAGCAAACAGTAGACTTTAAACTGCATATCCTACTAAGCCCTTTCACAGGAATTTTGCTGAGCTTAAATGTCTTCAGTATGTGTGAGAATGTAAATATACATGTAACAAAGAATTCTTCCTTCTCTGGGCAACAGCATGTTATATAATGGAAGAAATATTATTCTTGGCATGATAATTAAAAAGAAATATCACACTGGAATAGTATTAGCCCACAAAAAGCTGGGCTTACAGCTAGCAATCTATATAACTTTATACTAGAGTGAATTTATTTCCACTGTGCTAGGAGTTTATGGGTGATGTGTCAGAAACCTTTGCCTTTTGTAGGTTTTTGTAGTAACATTAATATGACTGAAACCATGAAGTGTTATTTTACATATCAGTTTTGCAGGACTCATCTTCTCATTTCAAACAGACAGTACCAAGTGAAGTGCACGTGGACAGAATTCAGAACTGGTTTGCAACAGTACGGTGATTTCTTCATCTTCTATGGGATTTCTCCTAACAGCTGCAGAATATTAGCGGTTTTCTATAGATATGGAATTTGTCTTTTCTGCTCCCTCTTTTTTCTTATGTGCTCTCGCAAGGCTCCTGCCATCCCGGTCCCACYCTCCTCCCTCTGGAGCACTTCTCCAGGCAGCAACCGGGCTGGGCTGGCAGCGGCTGGAGACGTGGTCTTGGGCATTGAAGCAGCCACCAGTGTTAGTCTGCACTTCCATTAAAGGTCCGTAAGAACATACGCCCTTAACATCTCACAAGGCAAGCACAGGACCTGGGGGAGGATGGGAAGCTCTCTGAAACCAAATGCTTCCCCTTTCTGGTTTTCCTGAAGCAGTAGATCAGCACAATGATCTCACTATTGATGATGGGTAAGTACCACAATTTTGCTTTAAGCAGTTACACTCTTAAGTTCACAGTCAGTACCAAGAACCTTCTGTAAGGAGAAGCTATTGAGGAGGTGGACTAGCATTACTGCCAGAAAGAACCAAAGAGATCACCGCTTCTTTGCTGTCCGTATCTTTCCTGCCCAGCACCTCATGTCACCTTCATGCAGGTGCAAGCACAATTTCCCCCCAGGAAAACCTATTTAACAAAAAGGAAGAGAGAAAAAAATCCATTAATTTCAATTCTTAAAGTGATTATCAAATAATATAAGCCATCTGTAGCTATGTACTTAATTATTGCCAACTCAGGGAAGTTAATGGGTTTTAAGTGATTCTGTGTCCCAAGGGGACCCACAGACACATCATTCCTTTTTCTCACAGTATTTCAGCTCAGCCCAATATCACAAAATGCTGATTACTATGGCCAGGAGAAGTACTATTATGTATTATTACTAGCACTGCTAGTACTATTGCTATGACGATGACTAGTGTATCACTGGGCACACTGAGAGCAGTTGCAACATCATCTTCTGGTGGAGAAAGCTCCTTGTTTGCCTCCGTGTGACTCAGAGGCTCTGCAATCTCCAGGTGTTTTTGCCAGATGCCTGGAAATAGCATTCTCAGCATTTTTCTGAATAAATATTTGGAAGGAGGGTGGTTGKACACACCTGTCAGCAGCTACAAAAGAGACTCTTAATTCCTACCTGTTAGAATGCTGAGGGCTCTTCCTTCATTACTTTTCTACTATATTTTCCTACAGTGTCTTTTATTGCCACTGTTCAATAAAAGAAGATGACCAAGATGAAACCTTCGTGACATGATAAAACTAGTCTGCCCTACTCCATTTTATAAAAGAGTAAAGCATTGCTAGAAACACCTTGGAAACACCAGAAGCACTGGAAGAAAAATGAGGGAGAGTGCGTGCCATTACATATTATCTTTCTTTTYCTTCGCTTTAAAGTGACTGCTGAAGTGTTGTATTTACAAGGAAAAAAAAAAAGCCTCCATCCATGAGCAGCACGTGCTCCTGGGGGGAGCTGAGGAAATCCTGGGACAGACGACAGACAGTCCTGCGGGTGCACCGAAGGCACGCCTGAGTCCCTGGGTCACTTTAAGGGATATTGGTTTTTTTGTTTGTTCGTTTGTTTTTTGTGGAAATAGTGGAGCTCTGGGCAGCTGATCGCCTTTTCGAGGCTGCGGTGTGTTAGCGAGGGTCTGCTCATTCCTGGCACGGTGCAGGCTGGCTCCTTTGGAGCCGCGATGCCCAGCAAAGAGCAYGTCAGGAGACCACAAGACATAGCTTCTCCACGTGGTGGTGGTCTGCAGGGCGCCTGGATGGCCGTAATGGCACATTGCCGCTCACGCTACGTCTGGCTTCGCATTCGCTCTTCAACCTGCTTGCTTTGGCTTCCCTGCCTGCTCAGTACGGCCGAGCGGGGTCACTTTGCAGAGTGAAGCTCCYGCACCGGCCTCGGCTCCCGYGCCCGGCYGGCRGGGCTCAGGGCGGCCGCCGCGGGAAGCTGCCGTCTCGCCCTGCCAGGTTACAGTGTTAGACAAGGGCACCGGTGATGAGTTAGGGATAAAAGATACGGTAGCATGCAGAGGGATTATTTTTTAACTGTTAGCAAACGCAGGCTGTTTTGGAAAAGCTTGCTGTCCTCCACGCCTGCCTGTGCTTTGCCCAGCGGCAGCAAGCATGGGACAGCTGGCTTTTTAACCCTGGTGACCGCTCTCAGCTTTCAGAATTCCTCCAGTATCCGGGACACATACCAGCTCAGAAGTTTTGCCTTTTTTTAGCAGGCCTGGAATATTTCATTCCCATTTTCTCTAGTTCTCCTCTGTTTTGATTGCTTGGATATAAAGAGCCTGATAAKAAACTGGAACCTCCAAAACGGACCCCTGGGGCCAAGGTTGCCTCCCCCCGGCTGCCCGCGAGCCCAGGACAGCACTTGCGAGGCTGCAGAAGCACCACTGCCTCTCCCAGGCACAAACGAGTTCACAAAACACAGTCATCTCTCAGGCCCTCTCTCAGACAGATCGGAGGACCGAGATCCCCAAGATTTCAGAGGTACAGGAAGAAAGCTTGAGCAATTTTTGCTAGATCTAGCTTTTGTTGCTGTTTGCTGCTGTTTTTATCTACACAAATATGCTTTAAGTAAGTACATTATATTGCTTGCTGTAACTAGTAAAAACAGACAAAATTATATTTGACAAGAATAACCTATTATTTGAAAGATATTCTTCTTGAAAGACTATCATCGGGATTAAATGAACTTTAAAAATCTGTGTTTTTCAATACCAGATGTAGCCAACCSCAGATTTACAATCTGGTACTTTAATATTAGATTAAAAGGAGACAAGCAACAAAAGGGAAGCCTTAACAACAGCAAGGAAAGGGACAAACTGCATCTATCGGAGAGTACAACAGATGCCTTTTTACGTAATTTGCTGTATCACCTTAGCTCACAAAATGGAAACTGGCCTTCGAGCTAGGGAAGCTGCAGAAATAGCAAGATGTAGCTTAAAGAAAAAAATCAAATCAKAGCAGCTATATAGCTACATATACCAGAAAATATTTGGCTTGGCTGGAGTGTGGGTTTAGGGTTTAGGCAGTTCTTGCTTTTCTCAGGTTCGTTTATGCATCATTAATAAGGGCTGTGCTATAGTTAGTTCAGTCACACAGAAGCTGCTCCCAGGATCTCAAAATYTGGAACTATGCTAAAGGTACGAGTTAGAATAAATACGTGATGTTTRTAATTTATCCTTCAAATGAATAATGCTGCATTGTCAATTCTCAGTTAGCCATGGTCGCTTAGTTGGTCTACAGATTATCTCTGCCGTGGGCTCAGAGCACTTGCACCTGGCAGATTTCTTGAAGGAGATAAAATACTGCATAAATGTATCAGCTCTGCTGCCAGCACCAGCTCTGCTCTCCTCCGGGAGCAGCTCCCACCACAGGGACACCCTTGTCCCTGCCCCGGGACTGGGAGCGGGCTGCCGTAACCCTGCGCCCGTGCACCAGGGCTCTCCTGGGAGCACCGGGGGGCAAGGAGCTGCCGGCGCTCCCGCGTCCTCTTGGTGCAGAGCAGCTCGCCGCGGCCCGGGCTACCCCTGCGGGCTGTTTGGTTCGCTCCTCGTAAGCCTCCTTGCAGGCTTTGGCTGCAGTGGCGCATCCCGGCCGGGCTAGCGTGGCCGCCTGGATTTTTTTTTGCATTTTGCTCCTTAGAAGTTTTCTCAGGACCTCTTAGGGAAACCCAAGTGAGGACAAAGCAATGATTAACTGTGTGATTATCAGAGAAATAAATAACRTGGCTATGACTGGTAAATTACCAGAGCATGGTTGTCCTCCCTGCTGTGAGGGTCGCTCTGGTACGGGTGATGGTGCTGCGGCAAGGTCACGGGCCACAGCAGCCCGGGCTTCTGCAGAGCTAATGCCTCGATAGCCCTGTGGGAAGCGTTACACCGTGCTTGTATGCGGCAYGACCTGTTATAACACGGGAGTAATCTCAGGTAGTCATAGTGGGAAGGYTGGTATTTAAATGCAAGGTACGTGCAAGCATATGTCAGATGGTCACACTACGTTAACAGTAGAGGGACAAAGGATTTTCTCCTATAAGTCTTATTTAGAAGTTAAAAATACCTCCTATAAAATATTGTACGGTTATAAATGTTTTTCTTCAGACAGCACACATACCCGAAGACTAATTAAAGAAAAAAAAAAAAGAAAAGAAAAAAGGAAAGTGTTTCTAGGATTCTTTGGAAGGATTTAATACTAGAAGATGTCTCTGCAGAGAGGAGGGTTAAAAGGGCTGAACTCTGATGGCTCTATTTCTGGCTCTGATAATATATTCCAGAGTATCTTGAAAGAAATCCTATAAACTTGAATAGAGAAAAATTGAACATTCTTTTTCCCAGGCAGGTCTTTTCCTCAAGCATAAATATTCCAAGTCTGGTTTTCTGAGATAAAGGCCATATCATTACCAGACCGATGGCTTGAAGTTCTTCTCTTTGAAAAGAAATTCTTGTAAACAGTGTGCTGCTTAAGCAAATGTTGATGGCTTCCAATGAATATTTCACTGAAAATTCTGTACAAAAAGCAGATTGAACTAACTAGCATCTTTAMAAATTTAATGTAAAGTTAATATTATAGAATGTTAGAACAAAACAAAAGTCATAAAACTACTTTCTGTATCAATATATTTGGAGTTTTCATGCTTAAGAACATGACAGTCCCTTTGAGATTTTTGAAATTATTCATGCACCTMAATCCCATGAAATTAAATAGGGATTAAACTGCAAATATAATTAAGGATTTTTTTTTACTTATTATTCATTTAAATCTGAGTTTCTTAAAAAATTTAATTTCTTCAACTTTTTGATTTTAATTAAAAAGTTAAAAAGCAATCATATTCCTCAAATATTGCCTACATGGAAATAAATCCATCATCTAAAATTCAATAGAAAGAAAACCAGAAGTCTTGCACATTATAATAATGTATAAAGAATATCTTACAGTAGTTTTAGATTATTTTCAATGAGTGCTGAGTTCTGTCCTATCCGTAAAAGCAAATAAGATACAAATCATTATTGTATTCCATCTGGATCTTCTCTGATTTGTTTGTTTCAGGATGCTTGACTTGATTTAAAGACTTTTAAGATCGTCTTAGCCTTTTGTTACGACATGTAATGTAAAAAAAATAAAAAATCTCCCCATATAACAGTAGCTGTTGGTGTCCTGTGTCAGGGTATTAACCTTTTTAACCCTGTCAGTTGACTGGGGCCAGGAAATATAGACTAGCCTTTTACTACTCTTCTGTGTGTCACAACTTTATTACACATCACATTTTTACTCTTCTGAAGTGTCTATAGTACTAAAAAAAAATGTCTTGTAAAGAGAATGCAGTGTTACATGGCTAAAAAGGTATGTAGGATTGAGCACCATATATTTTATCAAAGCAAGGTCCCTCTTCGTCCAAAGTGCATTATTGTTGCTCTATAAAATCTTAACATCAAAGAAAGACGCAGGGCTCTGTTTCATATTTTGYAAAGGTGATCTCCGGGCATTTCTAGTGGAATTATTCACTCGTTTGCTGTATATCATCTTGCTGATGACAGGAAAGCTGTCTCACACCTTTAGTGGTGTCTGCACAAAGCTGGCTTGTCTTCCAAGTCAGTATAAGGCCTTATATAGCTGATTAGCAATAAATATTTCAACTGCTATTATGGAAATATTAGCTCCTAAAGACGATAATATTGTCCGTCGCTTATATGTACAATATTGTTCTCTTCTCAGCGAGCCTGTGCACATCCTCCATTCAGAAGGGTCATGAAAATTACATTGGTACTTAAAAATCTCTTCACGGCAAGATGGCATCATGCCCCTGGAAGAACTGAGGACGCTCTTTATAGAAGAACAATGTTTTACCACTTAATTATAAATCTACAGGGACTTGCACGCTATTTTCGATAATCTCGATCCCCCCGTAGAAAAGCGTTATTTCCAGTGGGTGCAGTCGCCCTAAATACGGGACAGCTATGGGCACGACAGGGCGAGCCGCATCCCAACCCTCGTCGCAGCGCCGGGGCTGCGGCCGGTGCGGCGGCCCGGCTCCCCGCGCCGCACCGCCCTCCTCTGCGCCGCAGCCCGCCGCTCGCCTCCGCGCTAAGGGGTCGCCCACCAGCGCCGGCTCTTCSGGAGCGCGACTGCTTGAAACGACGCAGGGAGAGCGTCCCGCCGGCGGGCCGGCGCCCGCCTGCCAGGGGGCACGGCGCGTCACAGGAAAAGGAGCTTTTTGGCCCGTTTCCGCCCGGCCCGGGCGCGGCACGCGGGGGTAAGCCCAGCCAGCCGGCCCGGCCCCGGGCGGCCTCCCGCGGCCCAGCTTGCGGCAAAACCCCGATTATCTTCGGTCTCTGGAAGTTTTTTGCTCCTGGCTGCTTAGTTTTGCTTTTTTCCTTCTTCTTTTCCTCTTTTCTTTTTTTTTTTTAATTTCATTTGGTTTCTTCCTCAGCAGCCTCCTGACAGTCAAGCAGGGTAATATCACACAGATAACCTGAGGGGAACGTGACGCTTATCCTTGACGTTATTCTCCGTAACTCTCGGGGTATTGCTGTGGGCACGGTCTAGYGAGCGCGCACAGGAGACTTCACGGCAGCCGGCCGCGATTTCGGCCGCCGGCCTCTCGGCGCTGTTGGTCCCGCGCGTGCCGGGCCGCGGCTCCGTCGCCAGGCCGCTGCCCCCGGCCCCGCTGCGTGTTGGGCGGGCGGCGGATGTTTCGGGGATGGTACTGGTCGGGACGACAGTAAGAAATACGGGGAGGGGGAGTTTTCCCGTTCGGCGAGATGACGCAATCCTGCAGTAATCTGTGAACGGACAGACCGAAGGCCTCTCGYGTGGCTGATTTATAAGTAAAGGAGACAAAATAAAAGAGAAGATACTTTAAAGAATAATCCTGCCTCWGACTTTTCATCTGAAACTAGTTTGAGTTTGAGCTGGTCACTGTTCACATTTTCCATTTCTTAAGCTAATCAGTATTCACAGTTTCCTTTTTTTTTTTTCCCCCAACTGCTCAGTATTCGAAGTGTCCATTTCTTAACAAATGTTAACTCATTCTGACCTGGAATAAACATATGATATTTTTGAAATTTTGCACAAAAGCAACCTTTTTTTGGGGGGGGGGCGAGAAAAAAAAGGTGTTTCCCCAGCATTTTTATTTCAAAATTATAAATTGTCTTCTCTATTTGGACRTATTTATAATTTTGCAATGTTTTCAGTGTTATATGCCCATTTTTTTCCATCACTAAGTTCCTGACATGTCAATAGCAACAGTAATCTGATAGTGAAATAACTAGTTTAGTAGGTTTATTTTTAAATAAGGAGAATAAGTGTGCACGTGACTGAAAATGTCTCCTTTTCCTTTGTAGTGAGTGTATCTTACGCACCTCCTGGCAGCACCAGAAAAAAACCCATAGTCACAGGCAGGTTAGTGTAGCACAGTGCGGAGCAACGCAGGGAGGTTAAAGAGGGTCCCAAACTCGGCAGAGCTGTGTTAGAAAAGCTGGAGAGCCCACGAGCGGTGCTGTGCCCCGCAGCTGCACTATTTCCAGGATTYGAGATAAGATATTCAGCCTGGATCTCTCTCTTCCATCCAGCAGTGCATGCTGTGGAGCACAGCGGCTTCTCAACATTATCTGATTTTGTGGTGGGAGAAGAAGAGTAGACTTCTGAAAAGCAACCTTAAATCTCCAGACTATGGGTTTCCTCTGCCCTGTCTTTTCTGTGGACTCCTTGAAAGCAGCCCAAGGATCTTGAAGAGAACGGTGGAACTCAGGTTCCCATCTTTTGTTTGGCTCTTGATATTGTGCAACATATTTCAGTCTGTGCCAAGGAGCTAAGGAAAAGTAGGCTTTCGTGTTTARATAATGATGTCATGATAGGCATCAGGAGTCTTGTACAGTATGTACTWCTTCTGACTTAGCTTGAAATCAAAAATCTAAAAAGAGCATTATACAAATCTCTGCCTGAAAAATTGAAATCATAGATGACATTTCAAAATATTCTGAGTTAAAAATCCCAATGAAAATATATTCAATTCAAAATATTTTTCCTAAAATATTTCATCTAGATTTGATTTTGTGAAAATGAAAAAAAAAAWTTGGAGAAAGAAATTTTGACTAAAATCTCCCAGGCCTCTCCAGTATATATATATGGAGGTGGACCAGATGTATCTGATGTAAATGAATTGCAAATACAAATGTAATTTAACCAAAATTTCTATTCTAATGGATATTCTTATTCATTGACTTGGAGGGATGAAGAATTTGCTACCCTTCTTTTTTCCCTGTTTGAACTTTTTCCAAGTTAGAGCTTGTTTGCCCAGGGAAAATGCTTTAAACCTTCATTCTGTATTTTAGATGCAAATTTGTTTGTTTCTTGAAATGCAAAAYGCACTACGAGATAAATATTTCCCTGTTTTAGTATGATAATCAATTTTGCCCGTGACAAAAGTGGCATTTCCCTGTTCTGCATTTGTAGCTGAAATATTTTGGTTATATCATATTACAGTTGAAGATTTTACTTTCATTTTTGAACCACTCATTTTTTGTGGTAAGTGCAATTAAAGTTGCAAGATTTTTGGTTCCAGCGGTCTCTTAAAGAGCCCAAGAACCATTTCTTACAGTGTACACCCTTGCTTTGCTTTGCTTTGCCTTGCCTTGCCTTGCCTTGCCTTGCCCTCCCTTCTTTTCCCTAGCATCTTTTTCTTGCACAACATATATGGTTGCTTTATAGCAAATATGACACGTGACCATTTCTATAGAAGTTATCCCCTTTTGGCATATTTTAACTTGTAATATGTTAGTCCATCTTCATTTTCTTCTTTTTGAGGGCATGACTGAGAGTTTGGAACTCATTTTTAGCTTTTTGTCTATATGCAGTTAAATAATAGTAAAGTTTTGGTTATTTACTTCAAAATGCTGAAACTACATATCTTATTTTAGGGTTTTGGTTTTTCTTCAGCACACTAATATGGTGTTCATTATCAAAGCACAAAGGGCGCTCTGAGTTGTAATAAGGATTTTCTTGTTTTAAATTCCATTACTTGCATTAAAACCACTTACTGCCACTAAGAAAAATGAGGATAACTTTGCACGGTTTGTGGCAMATAGACACTCTTTGCATATCTGCAAGCAGGATGTTTCAGTTAATAGGCCTTTACTTGAAAGTCCCCTTTCACACCAACAGTTGCAAGTGCATGCTATATTTTTGTTTAAGTCTGACATCCATGAGAAGACAACCAAGATCTGTTTCTTATTGTGCATTAAAGAGGAGTCTTTGGAAATTGTTGAATAACTGAGCAATATGCTCTGTATCATTTATACTGATGACAAAGGAGATGTCATCTCTGGTGTRTCTGCATAAAGTATCCTCTTGGATAACTTCCGTGCGTTGCAGTCTGCTTCATTTCTTCAACTAGGAAGCAGTTTCAGAAGTCCTGTTAATTGGCAAATACAAAAATATTTCACTTATGCTCATGCAACTAAAATGGAGCATGTTCACTCTTGGGAATCAGTGTATTGAATATTCCATTAGGAACAAAAGTAGGGGGGACCCATGTACTGAAATCAAGAGCAAGGTGGGGTTTTTTTCAACACAAAAGTGTTGTGTCATTTTGACTGCTCAGGTCTTTGCCTCAGCATGTTTAGCAATCGCAGCTGTAACAAATTGGTTTATCTTCCAGTAAAGGTCAGAGCAGCTGGCCAGGCATGGAGACGAGCTTTTATGATATTTTGGTGTTTAGATTTGTTTTACTCTGTTTATCGCTTTTGTTCTTGGAGCAAGAAAGGGGTCCCCTGCGCGTAAAGCCCTCGTGAGAGGAGACGCCGGCTACCTCCGCGCCGCCGGGGGCCAGCCGCTCGCCGGCGGTGGTCTGCAGGCCCGCTCGCACCGAGTCCCGCGGCTCGGGACCGCGCGGAGCACGGAGCCGGCAAGCCGAGGCGAGCGCTTTGTCCGGCAGCGAGGCACCGCCTGGAATAACCGTGCGCTCCAGCTGCCCTCCGGCGCGCTTAGCACGGGCGGCTTAACTGAGAAAGGGAGAGCTGCTGCGCAGAGCGGAGCTGAATAGCTGTCAAGCAGCACGAGTGTCCTGTAAGAACAGCCCCCTTCTGCGGAAAGACGAGAGCAGGAGAGCAGGGAAGGGCCGAAGAAGGAGACAGCAGGGTGGGGAGAGCTGGGAGCCTCCCACGGAGCAGCTCGCGCAGCTGGACACCATCACGGGCGGCCAGCACCACGCCAGCAGCCGACCCGTCCAATGCGCAGTCCTAAGGGACAGTGAGGAGTGATCCGTAAAAACGCGATCACCACGACCGAAGGAACGGTCTTCACCAAAAGTGAAGTAATTTGCACCGTGTTTTCCTCAACAGGCTTAGCCGATGACATTCGCTTGACGTATCTGCRTTGGTTCTTAACCTGTTAACGCTTAGGGCGCCCACGGGGTGCTGCCGCGGTGCAGAGCCGTCCGCGCCGAGCCCCCGGGCCGCCCTTCAGCGATGCCACCCCGGCGGCGGAGGGAGCGCTGGCTGAGCCTGGTCCAGCAGCGCTCCTAAAGGAGCCTCTCTCCACCGCGGCTGTGGCACGGGCCTCGGCACAAAAATTCATCCCCGGGAAAGAGGTTCTTGATTTGWCATGTTTCTGGGGCTGGAATTTGGCGGTTATTGCCCGCTAGGTCTAGCTCGATTGGGTTTTTTCGTTTGTTGTTGTTTTTTAATCSTGAGGCTTTGGGGATAGCGTATGGTGTCAGGTCATTATAGACGCAGTGAGTCAATGCTGGTATTCAAATCTGGATCAAAACTTCCTCAAAATTTGGCCCACTTCTACCCAGCATTTTTGTATGAGTCCTTCACTAACTTCTACTGCAGGTGACCAAGTAATTAATAATCTCTAGTTTCCCTCTTGAGAAGAGCAAACATTGTTTAGCAAGATGGGAAGAACCTTACTCTTACTGCTACTGTCCCAGCTTATTGCATCCCTCTTTCTCCCAAAATAAAATGTAAAAGCTAGAAAAATTTTTAAATTTAAAACTATAAAGACTGTCTCTTTTTACTTGTCATTATATGCATATACCTTTCTCTTTTTTAAAAACTGTTCTTTAGGCAGTCTCTGTGATTTTAAGATGTCATTAGAAACATTTCTTTTTGTGACTTCCGATCATTAATTTCTTCTCCTTTATGTCTCTATAAACATATACTGGTATATAATATTAATGTGTTCTATGTTTGCACAAACATACTGCTAATACTGTGTTTCTCCAGTAGAGCTCTCTATAAATTTAGATCTCCAGAGATACCTTTTAATGACTTAAACATTTCACCAAACAAGAGATTCCAAAGGGACATGATCAGGATATAATAATGGGCCAATGTCAAAAAGGATTTATGATTATTATTCATATGGCTCAACCATATGCTCCAGCTACTGCTATAATCTTACTAGTCTTGGTCTGACATCTGTAGTGATAATGAGTAAAATTGCATTACGCCACAGAAAAAAATCAAGACACTTAAAAAATAACTAGTGGGCTGCCAGGAGAAACATTGACCTCCTCTGTGAGGTCAAGAGATGGTTTTAAAAAATGCTGGATGCTCCTGACAAAGCTGAAGCATTCTGAGGATCTGGCAGCCAGCTGTTCTAGTTTTATTAGAGGAGAACTTAGATATAATTGAATTCCTAAACCAGATGTATTTGTCACTGCAGTTAAATACCATACATGATCCTATCAAGTTGACTTAAAAAAATGGAACCTACCTATTTTGTTTTATATATTAGGACAAGTGAAACTGCTCTAAATAAGGTGAGACTGGGGAAGGTGCTTAAGTAATGTGTATTTTCACCTGAACAGTTTAGCTGCCCACCTTTCCTGATTGAGCACTAGGATTCCAAGCTGCCACAGCAGAAAGCCAGATATTTTTGGTTTACTTCACCCCAATGTTCTTGGGGCTATTCTTTAGGTCTCTTCTTGAGAAAGACTCTGTTTTACCTCTGCTCTGGCTACAGCTGAACCTGGTACCAGTTGAAATTAGCAGCTTATCTGTGCCATTTCCAGGCTTCTCTGTTCCGCAGGAATTCTGCAAACATACCAATACCTTCTGAGCAGATGTGCAGACACTGGGAATTCCTGCCTAGTTACTGGGCTCACGTRCAGCATTGTGCAAGGTGCATACGTGAGCGTAGCCTTCCTTAGTTTCTGTCAAAGGCTGTTAATATACCGTTACTGACTGCAGCACTTAGGAGCTACATGAGAGGAGAGAACAGTTAGCTTTGCTTTGAGAAAGAAGAGAAAAGTGAAGTGAGGTAGACTGGTGTCAACTCTCTTGATCCTGTAGTGGTGGGCTGCAGAAGGGTGGCAAGCAAAAGTCGAAACTCATGCATGAAGTGGGATAAGTCACAAACCACCAAAGTTGCTATAAAATCATGGCCAAACATAGCAGTAAAGGACAAATATTTAGGCAGTGTCAGTCAGAAAACTGACGTATGTATCAGCATATTAGTGAGGAAATCCCCAGAAGCTCTGTGGGAGGTTTTCCTTTTGATCCTCCAACCACCTGCCAGGCACTTGGCATTTCAGCTACAGGCCTGGTAGTCACGAGGCCAGAGGGAGCCATTCACCTGGGACTCTCACAAAATGCTCTTTACGGCAAATATCCACTTCATTAATCAAAAGCAGAGTGGGCAGTAGGTGAGGAGCAAACGACAGGGAACCGAACTAGATGAGCAAGTCAGATTTTCAGTGGGTTAGGAGGCAAGCTGGGCTACCTACCACCAAAGCTACTTCAGTGCTTGCTAACAGCAGTAAGAGTTCCTCATTCATGCCAGATTTGCATAATCTCCATTTTACTYGCACTAAATTCTGATCCTTCTCCTTGTCCTCCCAAGTTCTTTGGCCAGAAGACACATTCAACATCTGAAAAGCCTGCAGTCCTGGCTTGCACAAACACAAGCATTGGTAGACTCTGAGATGTTGTTTTAAGCACCTGACATCTTTCATCTATCTTCTTTATTTTTAATTATTTCTAGTCTATAGGGTGACCTAATCAAACAGGCTCCTGTCTGATGTCAAGGTTCTTTCTTTGCTTTAATCTCTTCACATTTCTACGTGATTTTTTTTCCTCTGGAATTATCAAAGTATTTTCTTTAACGACCCCATCAATGAAAAACAAAGTCTGCATTCTTGAATTCTAAGTCACACATAAACCTTAAAGGTGCCGTTTGCTCAATGCTGACAGAAGCAGTCGTCTGCCCTAATTTGCCTTCATCGTATGTTTTCATTAGAGCTGTGAGAGCATGCATAAACTTACCAGGGGGACATACACATTATGAGGCTCTCCTAAAACTCTCTCAGCTCTAATAAAAATGCACTGGCTAAAGTACTGTCCTGCACTGGGACAGTAATGCATCTCAGTCCTGTGTTTCTTTTGGTATCACAATTGTCTCAGAGAATATTCAATCACTTAAAGACATTGYAACATAGGTGAATGAATGGTCTTCTAGGAACAGTCTCAAGGAATTGCCTCTTTTCCATTGACATTCTTCTGCTCAGTCCTATCAAAGAACTTTGTGACTGCTTTACCTCTAACTCCAGTGTCAAGTCTGATATCCTTATTCTAACTCAATTATTTTTCAGATGTGTACAAGGAGAAAGTGGTGCCATGGACTCTTGCTAATGGGACTTCAGAAGTAACTAAGAAAGGAAAACTTACTATCTATAGGCTTATATTTTCTCTACAGGGTTTTCACATCCATTAAGAAATTTTTGAGGCCCTAACAGTTGACAAATATTAGATACTGATGTATATAACCACATGCATAAACATAGAAGAGACAATATAAGCTCAACAGTAGAAGGATTTTAACTGCTGATTAGGGCTCTTCATATTTAAATTGTAGAAATCACTTAGATTAGAGAAAGGTGTCATTTGATCTTCCATTTTTCCACAGATGCTGCCAAATAGTTTTCTAAATCAGTCCCAAATGTGGCTTGGTCTCTCTATTTGGCCCATATGAGTATAGTGGTGGTTTTGTTCCATCTTGCTCCCATTTCTTCTCCCCACTGCACTTCCTCCCAGACTTTGGGGAGCCCTCTGAGCCCCAGAATATAGCACAAGKTAGACAAAACAAAGCTCCAGTGTATGCTAGACATAATAACCTGCAATGTCTCCCCTGTCATCCCAGATTACTGGAAGGCACCGTGCTTCAGCACTGCCTACTGGCATGCCAGCCTGCCTGAACACCGTGCCTCTTCCTGCTTCTCAGCCAGCAACACAAGTGGGGATGGTGCAGGGCTAAGTACGCTGGCTCCTCCTTGCTCATGTAGGCAGGCATGCCTTCCACAGACCTGCGGCAGCAGGTACCATGCCTAGCTGCTTTTCTGCACCTTCTGSCCTGTGGACTTGCCCTTGAGAGCCCTCCAAACTACTTGAGTGAGAATATGCGGTGTCCTTGGGTATGCACTGATACCCAAAATGAGCTTGGATTGCTTTCTGTTTTGTGTCCAAGGTCACAGGCACATGCTACTAATTCTGGTCACCGGGGCAGGGGCTTCATGTGTCCCATGGCATCTTCAAAATGCTTTGGGGTTTGCTCACTTTTCCCTGAAGTACTGGAGATTGATCACTGCTGGAGAGAGCCAGGCACACTGGACTCTAATGGGTTCCTTGCCTGGTTCATTCTCCAGTAGGGTGAACCAGCATCCCTGTTTTGAATTAGGAGGGAGTTTATCCCTTCATGTCCAGCTGGCAAGATTGATGGATTTGGGAGCTGTATTTTTTTTAAAACTCTCTTCCAGCACACAGTATGTAGTATAGTTCTAGGTTGATTCCAGATATTCATTTAAAAAACTCCTGGCTACTGCAGGGACACAGGTCTTTGGTGATGTCTTTGATTTCTTGCTTTCCTAATGAAATTTATTATAATTTTGTTCTTTTGTCAAGTTTGGGAGATTTCTAGAGGGTGTTGAGGAACTACTGCAGGCCATGGTGGGTGAGCTGGGTAGAAAGATATTCTCTGGGCTCTTTTGTACAAGATGTTTATTGCTCCATCCTCAGGTGACTGGACTTTAAGACCTCATGTTCCACGTTAGTCTTAGATTCTTACAGTCTTAAAATCATCCAGGTCCATTTAAGCATTTTATATAGTAAGGCTCTGAATTTTCAATCTTATTCAGGCAGAAGCAGGCTAGAAATCTCTCATTACAGTGTGCAGCAAGCTCTAACATGGAAGTGAYCATGAGTAACTGAAAGTAGTAGACTCTTCAGTTGGCATGGGTGGATCCAAAAGATGTCTTCCCAGAGGCACACAGTGAGGGAATCCACATCTAACATTTAGGGTTGAGGCTACACAGTGAAAGATCTATAATCTATTCTGGTGTATTCATTGTCATGGTTGAAAAATAAAGGTATAAAATTAATATTTCAGGTAAGTCAGTGGAAATACATCACAAAGGGGTAAAATAGTTTAATCAGATGTTTTCCTATAAATCAGTAAACTGCAACATAGCCCATACATTTTATTTCACTTACCACTGCAAATATTGTGCATTGTATCCATTAGAAGATTAAGTCCCCGTATGGCTCTGAGATTGCACGTGTTCTTGCACATGATATTTTTAAGCACTGATACCTTGTGCTCTATTTCACTTACTGCTGCCTTGTTCTTAGTCTGGGTGGGGTTTTTTTTTTTTTTAGGAAGGTTAATGATGGAAAGCAGTTTGATTATTCTGCAGGCTGCTGATTCCTCCCTCTTTCCACATACTTTTTCTATCTTTACCTGAAAAAGAAAATATCAGGCATGACAGAATACCATATGTATGGCCTGGCACTGGGCCAGGGAAGACCCCACCCAACCCGCAAACCAGATTTTTACCGTACTTGAAGAGTGAGTATATGGATTTGGAGAAAACAYTGTGTGAAGAGCTCTAAAAGGATTGAAGGCATCTGTTCAGTTTTTATTTGGTTTATTTAAGGTAATTTTTCACTTGCGGCAGTATTATTTAATGATGATCRTGGCAGAAACAATTCCTAGTGTCAACCAGATCCTTGCTGTTGAAGTCTTGTTTAATTTTGCATTTATATTTAAGGCTTTTTTTTTTCCCCAGTAGTATCAATGAAGCACTCAGTACTCAAGAAAACAACTGGAAAGGCAAAGTCCAGGGCCTCAAATGCATCTCTGCTCCACTTTCAGATGCRACATGGCTAACATGGGGAAGGACAGGGATATTATGTGAAATGACTGTTACTGCATTTTCTGCCTGCGAGTACACAAGGAATGACACAGACATTTCTAAGAGGATGACTCAGTTTTTACAATGGTAGTTGCCCGATTCACTGCTTAGAGCCTGTCTAGAGGTCATGCACCTAAGGGAACAGTGTGGATGAAGAGAGTGGAAAACAAAAGCAGAAGGTTGTATCATGGCCAGTAGGACAGCATGAACCTAGGGAAACAGGAGATTGTAGAGGTAGAAAACAGAGACATRGTAATTGGCAGTAGGATAGAGAGAGGAAAGAGCACCATGACACAGGCAAATCTGGACCTACATGACGGAATTATGCTTATGAAATGAGCAACATTTTTCTGCCCAGCTGCCCCGGGTGACTTAAGTGAGCAGACTCTAGATCAGGATTGTACAGTATTCAGCAAGGGATACATGGTGAAAACATAGCATTTGAGTTTTATGTGGTGGAGAATGGAGCAAGAAAGGTGAAATTCCCAGAAGTCTCAAATGAACTGAGCAAACACTAAAGAAGWCAGTGTTTCTTGGTGCCATTGTTTCACTTTGATGCTATTTACACTACACCTTGAAGGAGAGAGAGCCCAGGTCATCTTTCCTTCRTGATGGAGTGATTTGTCAGTYGTGTGACAGCAGGTAGGAAAATATGAGGCCTGATAGTTGCAAATATTTGTATTTAAAAAAGCCTATTTTAAAATTTGCTCTGCAGAARAAAACATCTTATAAGTAATTATGTCCTGGCTATCTAAAGGAAAAAAACAAAAGAAGTGACACAACAGGCCCTGTGTTCTTAATCCTTAACCTCGTTGTTTTCCTCCACAGTATCAATCTCACAGGTGACTTTGATGTTGGAAATTAGCCTTATCCACCACCCAAGTAACTACTTAATACAAACACCMGGCTGGCTAGCAGTGTAAGGGCTGCTCTTTCCTCACTCCTTGTGGCTCAGGCTAAGTTTGGAGCACTTTGCAGGTGAGCAGTGTGCTGGGCAGTGCCTGTTACAGGATACTTGGGAAATGGGGATGTGTTTGTTGTGGGAGGTGAGTAGCAATAATTATGACAGAGTAAAATAAAAAAGGAGGAAAGAGGAGAGTAGAAGTATCCAAGGAATAACAGTTTAACTCTATTGTCATCTCAGGCATGGGGCATAGCTTAGAAAAGATGCTTACTGAAGACTTGATGYCCTTTGACAAATCCTCAACAAGCGTAAACTAGCGTGGCTTTCTTTATTAAGAGATCTGTGCTGCTTTGTAAGGATCTAGCACCCTGATTTTTGTCCTGCTCAGTCTGAAACAAAACAAATTACTGAGCAGTGTGATAGTTAATACCCTGCAGATAAAGCTATCTTTAAAGTACTTTGCTGGGTGTAGAAATATGCAGGAATGCTTGAGTATTGTCCAAGGTGATGGAAAAAAAGAAAAATCCCATAACTAAAAATCATATCTGTGCACTGTTAACAAAGGCCATTTGGTAGATTGCAACCTGTATCTGCTCAGCACTGCTAATGTGCCAAAAATGTTAATTCAGGAGCACTGTGTTCAAAATCAAACCAGGGAAACTTCTTCCCAATAGTCAGTGTGTGAATAATCACTGCCACCTTTGTATCATAGGGATTTCACATCTTTCAGCAGACTTTTCTATCATCCTTGCAGTAGTGGCTTGTGAAATGAGTGAGGTCYCATAAGTGAAAACATAAGTAGAGCAAGTGACCTTCATACATAGTGGTATAAAATAACAAATTGAGCATCGCAACAAGCCAACAGCACAGTGTGCACAGATGGAGGCAGACAAAATAAATTAAACCAATGCYGATATCTGCTATATCCCCCAGTATCTTGGAGGCTCTGAAAAGTTGCCCAGGTATTTTTCTTTTTTTCTTTTTTTTTTTCCCCCAATTGCTTGTATTCAAATTTTAAAAAACAGAGTCTGCTTGTGGGTGTTTTCTCAGTTATATAAATTCATGTAGGGACTACTATAAATCCAGTAATTAATCATAATTTAGACAGCGATTTAAAGTAAATATTTTTTTTTATTTTCAATAATAACTTTTACTGTACTTTGTGCTCTTTAAGATTAAAACCACTGGCTTAAACCACTATCTTAAAACTCAGAACTAAAAGAACTTATAAAAGGAAGTAGATGAATGCTAGGTTAGGATGTTTTTATTAGAATACTTTTAGAAGAAATGGTTGGTGAAATATTGTTCTTGTAGTTCAGTTTTTCTTATACCAAGAAAAATCAGAAGCAGAGAAGGAGGTGGTTTCTGGTCATACCCCAAACCTACAGAGCTAGGACTTGGTCTCTGCTTACTATTTAAACTCATAAAATGTGTAGCTTCTTTTGTTTAGTTCAATGGAGTTGATTTTTCTACCAGAAACTGTGCGAATCTGTTTATCCAGCTAAACTACAGTCAGCAGTTGGTGCTTGTACTCTGCTTTATGTAGCAGTGTCACCAGTGCCAATAAGAAGGAGCAACATGCATCTCCCTGTAGGCAGGATATGGCCTAGATAGCATGTCATGCCGTAGGACACTTATTTATTCTAGAGACTGGCATGTTTTATAATGATAAGACACGCCTTCCATGAAAATTCTTGCAGTGACACACTGAGCTCAATAGATTTACATCAGGAAAAGGTCTGGACAATAATTCTAGAGGAAAAAAATCAGAACCAGATTAATGGGACAATCTCTGGTAATATATGGGTCGCCTTATGCAGTTGTATTGTAGAATTATTATTATTTAACTTTACTGACTTGTACGCTGAGTTCTCAGAGTTTCTGGGAGTTTAAATTTTTAGTGGGAGTAGGAGATGCATAAAGCAGCACGGGACCATAGCCTGCATTGTGTTTTCACCTATCTAGTTCATGTACGACACTTGATATTTGCAGATTATGTATCTAGCTATGCAGCCAGCTAGTKACGCAAGCAGCATTGCATGAACGCTTTTGTTCTATGTTTATCTATATTAATGTCTTTCACACCCTTCTATCACCAGTGGAGGCTTAAAACTGAATTACAAGAAGTGTTACTACTGCAAAGATGTGACATAGGCTSAAATGGAGAAGGAGCTAAGTTATTGCCCTAACAATTCAGCCAGCTGAAACATTTTCTCTGCAATTAAACATGCCTAGCTCATTATCATATTTAAGCAAGCAGTTTAGTAGGTGGCTTATTGCAAGGRTGTATGAATCAATATAAGAAAATCTTGCTTCATAGCTTGTCTCATGAGAAGCAAAGCATAGACTATATTCTGGAAGTTGTTTACAAAACAACTTGGTCTTGGTCTGACCTGAAGCTCAGGTTGATTTTTTTTTTCTTTTTTTTTTTTTCCCCTTTTCTTTTCAGCTTTACTAGCCTCTGGGGTTAGGTGCCTGTTGGTGTTTCTGCATTTCTCACGGCACTGTTTTCACGGAGAAATAAGAGTGTCCTCTGGTGGCTGATATCCTGCCTGCAAAATGCAGTATTTCTGGCCCTGAGGGGAGGAGGAGACCGGGAGGGAAGCGGGGTCTGCAGGCACTGCAAGCTGCCAGCCAAAATTGCACTTTGATCTTCGTCTTTATTCTCTAAACTGGCAGGTCTTGTGTGACACGGACAGTTTCAGAACTGCAATTTCCTTGCAAATACGTTTCCAAAGGCTCTGTGATTAACGGAAACATTCAAATGAGTCTAGGAAGTATTTCTTCTCCCCGAGAGACGGCACCGTGGCTGCGGTCCTGGCGCTGGCGCAACCGCGGCGCTCGTGCCTGCGGTAGGGTGGCAGGACACCTCCAGCACCGCGCAGCAGCCCCAGCCCAAGCCCGGGCCGAGAGACCTCGGTGCACCAGCGAGCTGAGGCCCTCCGTGCGAGGGAGGACCACAGAAATCACTTCTGCAGCAGGAGGAGTTAAACTACTTCTGCTGAGAGATTTGTTGTACTGATAGGTTAGAGCTAGGAAAGCTTGTAACCCAGCTTGCGTGCCCCCACATCACACAGCGCTGTGGGAGCTGCTGTTGCCACGAGAGCTAGGGTTACGGCACGGCTTCCGCCCAAGGCTTGTGGTTCCTCCCGTGCATTTSTGCACACTTCCAGAACGCTCGGTTTTGGGGGCTAAGGATTGTTTTTGTTTGGGTTTTTTTTGTTGTTGTTGTTTAAATGGACTTGCTCCATGCCAGAACATTCAGTAAAATTGCTTAAGCTTTTTGAGAGTTACGAGAAGATAGCATTAATATGCTTATTATTCTTCAAAAAAAAACCTCCACCATTTGTCTTAGCAAGAAACAAGCAAAACTAATGAGTCTCTTTATAAACCTCCTCTTCTTCAGCCATTCTCTTCTTTCCAGAAAGCACGGCTTTAGCTCTCCCTGCTGCAAAACCAAAATATACCTCCCTCTTTGCTCCCTTCCTTCTGCCAAATCTATTCTTTCTTTTCCAAGAAAATCTTTGCTTCTTACACTCCCCTCAGCTTTTTGTACCAGCTGCTCTCTTACTTGGACAGTACCTGTTCCTCCCCCTAGCAAGAAGAGCTAGCATGTGTTGGCAATCCAGTGGCAAGATCACAAATTGATGGTGCTTGGCCCCACGAAGGCCACCAGGCTAGGACCTCAGAGCCAGGGTTCACAGGAGGGCCCCTTGGACAATTTGAATGGAAAAGGCACTGTAGTATTTTCTCCTCCATCATTTAAACCAAGAGATAATTATCCATGTCCAATAATAATTGATGTTGGTGCTCCCACAGCTTCCATGACGAATCTGCTGGGATAGATTCGGACAGTGTGGTGCTGAAGCCCCTGTGCTGTTTTCTTTCGTTAGTAYGATGCTCTCACTGGGTGACGAGTCAGACCTCCTCTCTTGGCTCTCACTGTCACTCACATTAGCAGAGTTGGCCTGCCTGCACCTGGAGCAGGACCTGGTCCTGTTTCCCTGCAATACTTCTCTCTTTTTGTCAGTTGTCTTCTGTACTTGAGCTTGCAGGAAGTGGTGGCATCTTATATTTTAAACCAATCTCTTTGTAGCATCTCTAAATAAAACACTCTGCCTTGTTTGTTAGTTTGGTTTATCTTTACTATCATCTACCATGAAGCTACAAGCTCCACATCTTTTCAGAAAGCAAACACAACTGACAGCGATTGTTACACAAAAGCTGAAGCAAACCATGCCTTTGATGGATTTTCTGTCAGGATTCATAATAGCACAGAGCTAAAAGAGAGAAAATAGGTGCCTTGGAGCATAAGATTGTAAAATGCTAATTTCAGTGACACAGTGGTGGACTGAGYAAATATAGAAAGGATTTATTATGAAGTTCTTTAGTGTTGTTGGCACTGACAGCAAATTGCTGGGCAACATTATATCGCCAAAATCCAGGAAATAGCACAAACATTGAACCACTGTATTTTCAATGACAATAATGAGGGAAGCTTTGGTATTGGTTGGCATCCCCACAAAAGGCACATGTTGGCATGTTCAAGAATGTAAATGATAGATCTGCTGCTTGAAGTTTATAATTATTTAATCAAACCCAGACTGTAGAACCTGGAGGGACATCATGTACCCTTAAAAGAGAAAGGAGAGAGAGAGAAGAAAAATCCATACTTTGTGAATGATGGAATGTATCAGTCCCCGGGGTGTGYCTGCTGCAAATTTGTGATGGCTGCAGAATTTGTGGGTGATCTTTACTGCTTGCTACATCACCCTATAGTTAAGCAGTCCTGCAGAAAACAAATTGTCGACAATCTCTCTTATGTGCTGATGGAAGTCAGATCAACTATTTCCATTTCTTTTCATAGAAGAAAGTAAATCTGCAGATCAGGACAGGAAACCACTCATTTGATAAACTATTTCTACACTATTACACACGCACACCCCTCTCCTGCAAGCAGACACACACAACTACAAGCCTTCTGTCTTCTAGATGCACAGAGATGCACATTTTTTTCAGCTCGCTTTTCACAGTTAGATTATTATTATTGAACTTCAAGAAGACTTATTTTGTTTCCATTTTCTGGAGGGAAAAAAAAGATAATGAACATTCTGTCTTCAGAAATAAATCTCACGGCACTGTATGTTCTGGCTTGTAGCAGGCTGAGTAGCAGAGGTCTGTTACGTTCTCAGCCTGGGCTTTGCTCGCTGACTCAACTTTCAATTTAGTCCAAGCGTGATGGAAAAAGAGAGRAAAAAAAAAAAAAGTCTTTCAAAAGCTGTAATTGTGTGCTTCTGGGGAGAGAGAACAAATTACTAAATCAAATTAGCATTACATTTCATTCCTAGACCCTAGGAGATTGAAGGATTTACATAAGATGCTTTCTTAAATTCTGTTGTTGATGTAAACACCCAGATTCTGCACAAACTCACTGAGAAATGATGCATCATTAGGTTACGCCATAATGCAATATTAAAAAAAAAAAACAACTTGGAAATGCATTAGCTTTGTATATCAAGATATGATTGCACTAGTTTTAAGAGAAAAATGCATAACTTTAATATGTTCTGAAGGATTTGATACCGTTAATCCATTCACTGCATGTGCTAGGAATACTTGCATTGTGTTTTTCTGCAACAGTGCTCATCTTTCTTTTCTGTCTTCACGGGCAAAAATATTTGCTGTAGGATGTTCGTGGCTGCMGAAGATGAAATCCAGGCCCAACTCAAGAGAATGGGAGAGTTACTGTGGATTTCTGTGGGGTCGTAGTTTGACACAGAAAGCCTAAATAAGGGTCYTTAGTATTATTCCATTTCCCACTCTGAAAGTAGCAGTTCTCTCTCTAGCGGTCTCCTCCTTTGTATCACCAAACGCTCTGCAATTCTGTCTCAGCTCATCTACTACTACTTCTGTGAAACTAAGGTAGATCAAAGCTGCTGCTGGGCCTCCGCGGCGCGTCGGGAAGGGGCGCTCCGGGTGGCGCGGCGCAGGGCTGCTTCCGGTTCGGTTTGTAAAACTCACCGCACCAAAACAACGGCGCAAGGGCCAGAATAAAACAGGGAAATTGGCTTTTACGTTCAGGGCATCCRCGTTTGATAATTAGTCATTTCAAAATGAATCGGAGTAAAATGCAGGGGGCTTTATTGCTCACTTCATGAGTTTTGGGTCCTCTAATGAACTGTAAATKGTGAAAGGAAGAATGAAGCAAAACTGTATTTGGATCTTAAGATATGTAGAGGATTAGCACAAGGAAATACGCAATTTATATTTAATTTTCTTTAATTTAAAGATGTCACAGGGAACTATACAAAACAACATTAAAAAATATCCAAGAGTCAAAAAGTTTTATAACTATGCAAAAATATTTTTATTTTAAAAAGTTGGACTAAACCCTTTTATTTATCCTGGGATTCTATATATGTTTTCTGTATTTCAGACAATACATGTTCCTCACAAATTTATGCAATAATATCTAATATATTCAGGAAACTAATTACTGAAGCAATTTATATTTGGAAAGTTATCACCACAGCCAGAGGGATAGAAACATTTTTTTCAATAATGAGAGCTCAGATCCCACACAATTTCTTGTATTTAATCTGCCCATGCATAGAAACCTATTATTAAAAAAAAAAATTGGCAGAATAAATTCCACAGTTGAAAGGCATAAGAAAAAATTTGTAAAATTGGAAAACAAACAGCTAGAATTACAGGTATTTTTAAACTCCTTTGTTAGAAACAATTATAAAGTTAAAAGTTGAGCACATATTTTATACACTACCACTCTAAAAGTATACCTTTCCCCTACTTCACAAACGAACCTTTATATTAATGTAGTATTGGGGAAAAAATAAGCAATAACCCCCCTCATCTTTTTTTGGTTTCTTTTCTTGACTAGGAATGCAGACTTCACATTTAAATTTTCTGGCTTTTGTCAGTTTGTCAGCACTAAGACCATCTCTGTGATTTACATGTTTTACATTTAATGATTTTTCTCAAACAGAGTAAGAAACTCTCTCTTTTTTTTTCTTTTAAAACCTCCAGTATTGATAACAGATTTGTATAAAATCTATGATTAAAGAAAGATGTGGATTTGTTTTACAGTTTAAAGTCCTTTTAAAACATATATAAATTAATTAAAAACAAAGAGGATCACTTGGGAAAGCCTTCACTTGCTGAYTCATCTGTATGGCTCAGTCAGAAAGGGGAAGGAATATCTACAATACCTTATTCTATTCATATGAATTATATACCCCACGCACATTTTTTTCCCGTGCTGCAAGAAGTTTCATTTCCTGCTAACGTTTCCGGGTGCGCTGCTTAGCTGCTGGTCTTTCTCAGAGACCGAAATTCCAAATGAGGCAGATCCACTATCCAAATAACGCTGGCTGCACGTGTTCCGTGCGTCTGGTCCCAAATCCGGCGAAAGCGAGGGGAGCCTTCGCCGAGGTGCTGCGTGACCGTCAGGCACGTCCGCAGCCTCGCTGGCACCGGCGCCACCACGGCTCTTCCCACCAGAGGAAAAGCCGTACAGGGGTAGTTTTGTCTCAGGTGTTACAGCTGGCTCGATCTCTCCGTCTGCAGAAGTCTCGGCGTTTGAGATGTGTCCTGCCGCACGCTATTTCTGTTCTCCTTCAGGCTTTCCCCAGTCTGCGTTGTAACCCCAGACGTGCGGTCACTGCTCCAGGTGCAGCCTCATTGCCCCAGCGATTTTTGCCTAATTTCCAGAACCATAGGAAGAGAAACATGGTATGGACAACAGGTGTTGCTGTGCACGGGATTTATGTCGTAGCCACAAAATACGGTTGTCCTGTTAGAGTGACACATACCGACCTTTACCATCTTTCACCATACACATAGCCTGTGCGTATTTATCTATGTATCAAAGTCTCCAGGCTTTATGATATATTTCTGATTTTTTTCTAATGTCACAAGCATCGCTATGTTAACTTTTTTTTATCCTATAGTTGGAAAATCCATACAGTTTCTTGGTGATTCCCCAAGACAGCTGAGTGCTTCAACAGTCTGCACTTGGAAATTAAGAAAATGTAAACAACCACTTAGCCATCCCACAGCCCTACATCATTTGCCCATGAGCAGCTGCCAGCTTTTAGCCTTGTGCTCTGGGTCGTCGCTGGCACGGGGAGCTCTGGCCATGCTGCGGGCGGCTCTTGCAGCTTTGTATCACCACGTGCATCTTCTGGCAACCAAGCTGCGGCTGGYGAACAAGCGGCTTCATTCGTGCTTCAGCAGCTTCGGTTAAATTGTAGCTCCTCTGTTCATATYTGCCTTCATTTTGCCGTTTAGGAGCAAATCTGTTCCTCAGAAAGCTCTGCTTGGTTAGAGCATCCCAGTACAATCATTACCAACGTTTTTGTCTTACAAGATYTCATTTCTGCAAGCATGCATAGAACATGTGCTATTTAAACAGAGGGTATTTATCCCAGATGTATACATACACGTAATTCATTTGTATCTCTGCTTAACAGGTAACTTACTGTTAATAACTTATAACACCTTTCTCAAAGACCAAAATTTCAAATGAGGCAGCACATCTTTTCCAAACAGCACGTAGGTTTCAACTGCTTAAATCTCCGTCCATCCCAGGTTAGCAACGTGGCTGAACTTCCCCAAACCTTCAACCCGAGAAAGCWAAACACATGGTGGAAGTGGTGAACCTCTAAGTTAATGAAATGGTCTGTGCTGATGTCACTGGACACGACAGTAATTCCACAGCACAGAACACACCCAGTATAATATTACCACACACAAAACTTAGAACAAACTTTAAGCTGAGCCTTTTTGCATCAAAAAATATGGTTCTTAGATTAAAATATTTTGCAGAAATATATGAACAAATATTTTGATCAGAAAAAACACTACTGTTCATTTCTTTTTAGTAAGAAATGTTTCAATAAGAAACGTTTAATCATTTCAATAAATCTTAATTGATTTTTACACCATATTACTGATTATATYTGTTTAATATTGTAACAGATGAGATTTGAATTGAAGAGAATTCAAAATAGAAGATTTCAGTGACTTTAAGCGACAATGTTTTGGAGCTTTCAATCCAAGGTAAATACTAATCTTTCAGCTCATTGTTTTGCTTTGCAAATGTTAAATTTTTGATTCTAGAACAGCCATTGAGTTGGAAATGCTGATTTCTGAATATCTTTAGAAAGCACAAAAACAAAACTAGGAGGAAATATGCTTGCAAATCTGAAGAATTTAGTCAAGATAATGTATGTCTACTTCCTTTGTCCTCAGTTTCCCCTTTTGTAGAAGGGAGACAGATGGGGCTTCCATTGTCAAGTACTTTGAGATAACTTAGGAAAACACCATTTAAATTTGTTTTGCTCTTATTATCAAGATATATTACAAGTTTGCTGGTCCAGTTTCCTCCTTAGGAAAAGGGACAAGGGAAAGGGAAAATGTTGAATGTCACCATCACTTATTTCTTAATATTACTTTCATAAACATCATGTTTCAAACCAGAAACCCCCTGCTGCCCCTCAGCAGCCATGTCTCTATTTCTGTACCTAGCAATATTGATCAGACTGAGAAATTGGTGGGGTAAATATTATTATATAGACTCAGCTTTCAAATACTAATACTTTCATATGAAATTAGTTTAATACCTTTTTAGGCTAACAACACCATACAACTGCAGTGTTTTTTCTTTTTTTTTTTTTTTTTTTTTTTTCCCTTGGTATGGCTACTAGTATCTAGTAAGAAAGACCACTGTAAGTCACCTAGGAATCCTATCCAGAGTGAGCCTGGCTCACTGCAGAATGCAGAACATTTGCTATTTATCCTCTTCCACGTTCTCCCAATAACATATTTCTGTTGTAATTTGCCATGCAAAATTTTCATATTATTGCCTTAAGTCACAAGTTTAGGATGGGGGGTGGAGAGAGAGAAAAATTTGTGACTAAGCGAGCATCCTGTTTGCATTCACGCGACTCAGCTGCTCCTGGCAGGGCTGGAAGTGCTGCGGTCAGCTGGCGGGACGAGGCAGCACATGCAGCGGATGTTGCATTTTTGCCCAGTCCAGATGTTCCTTCCCAGACATTACCCCAGCATGCGCCACAGGGCAGACGAGACCAGGATCGTGGGTTGTGTTTTGAATCGAAATGGCTCTTGGTTGTCCTCAATCAAAGTGTGCCCTTGCAGCCCGAGTGCACTGGTTCACGTTACCTTCGAACTCGCTCAGACACAAAGCAGGAACTGGCTAGACAACCTACAAATGTGCTCGCACACACAGCTAATGTGGAATGCTTTGCTACATGCTTAAATAAGCCCTGTAGTTAAATCAGATGCTATCGAATGAACTGGTTTATGCAATTAAAAAGCGGAGGAGATTTTGGCTAAACTCTTACTCCTAAAGGTAGCATTGTATGGCAATGAGCAGAAGACCCAGCTAGACTTACAAGATTGCTGTTAACGTCCTATTTAAATTCTACTTCCCACTGATTTCCATTATGTTTGAGAACCTAGCCATAGTAGCCTGTT
>NW_028186038.1:1405538-1457552 GCF_003343005.1 Rhea americana | reverse complement strand
AAAAAAAAAAAAAAAAAAAAAAAAAGCACTGGCAAGATTTTGTCAGCCAGGTGTCTCCTGCACCTAACTGCATTATGCAGAAATCTAATCAAGGTGGAAGAGAAAAAATGTGTCAGTTAACAAACCCATCACTTGAAGAGTCATACAATTTTGAATATTCTTCAGTTGAGTCTAGTTAGAGAGAAATTACTAGAAGTTGTTTTTCTGCAACTAAGAGCTTTGATGATCATTTTTCTTTTCCGATGCTGTGTATTGTGCGCCAACATAGCACCCATTGCTGGGCAGGGATTAATACCTGTTACTGTTTTTACAGAAAATGAGGAATGGTGCCATTACTGACACAGCCTCATGTGAGCAAAATGAAGTTTGTACTTTTTAACTTTCGTAGTTATATCAATTACAACAATTACTTTCAATTTATGGCCTGAACAGACTCTGTACCAAAGCTGAACAGTAACTGAGAACAACCATCCTCCAGATTTCTTACAGAAGGCTGTAAGCAAAATCCAAGCTGCAAGCTCATTCCATGCCTCTCTCAGTCAAGGGAAAGTTACAATACAGCCCTCTTACTTAGCTTTCCAGCTAGCCATTTTCGTAACACTCATCTTTACCATATGATCCCACATTTTAGTATATAACCGCATTTGACTCAAATACAAAATTAGTAATTTTAAAGCTTGAGTCAAGTCTCATGTGCTTATCCTGATTTTTGAAGCCTGACTCAGATAACTAAATCAATAGGCACCATTTTACTTTGGCTTTAAATATATCTAAAAGCCGTAGAATTCCCCATCGAAGGGTTTGAACTCCGCTCTCAGCTGGTCACCAAGGTTCCCTCTGCAGTCCGTGGAGATGGAGAGGCGTCAGTCCACCCTAAGGCAGATGACCGGCGTTAGTGAGATCAGCTGCCCTCCAGAAGTGCCTGTTTCTTTCCTTGACTATAGAGGGAGCCAAGGCAACTTGCTTGGAGCAGAAGCCCAACTTTTGGACAGGACTCCATTGAAAGCTGTGTAACTAACTGAGCTCAAGGAAAGCCGCCCTGCCAGGTAGTCTGTGCCCTTTGGTTGGGACATGTAGCTCTCTGTCACRAGGAAGCATATTCTACTGGGTAAAATCTTCCTCCGTTGAAACAGAGATGCCTCTGAACACAAATCATCTGCTTCTTTCATTGATATGCTGCGTTTCTCACAGTGAGATGTGTAAAGATCATAGCTGATACTTTCTGAAATGAGGCACTTAAAAATGTGGTTTATAAAAGAGGTAGTAATCTTTTAGATTATTAAACCTATGGCTAATAACAACATTAATGGTATTTTTCTTATGTGCTTTCCTGGRGTTAACCATGAWACTCTACAAGCTTTCTTTGTTTTGYGGTGAGACTAGGAAAACTATCTTTGTGATTTAATCTAATATGAAATGTTCTCTAAAATACTTTGCATAAAAAATGTTCTTACAAAGAAATTTATTTTCCAGCAAAAAAACAATTCCCATATCATGTTTCTTGGAACTAATTTTTCCCATTCATACAAACCAACCCTTATATCTTCCTGTTGACAGCACTCTGTTTTCTTTTCTTTTCTTTCTTCCTTGTACATTTGTAGCATGTGGATCAAAGGTTTATGGATTCCTGTCTTTTCTTGAACCCACAAGCAAAGTAGCGACACAGCCAAGTTTTAAAAGTTTGCAAATCATTAAGAAACAAAGCAGACAAAACATATAGTGTTCCCAAGAGACCTGAGACATGAAAGCATCTGTGTTGTGATCTATGTACAGAAAATCTGTTGGAACTAGACTTAATTGTTCAGTAGGACTTAGAATGCACTATGATTCAGATCTTATGTTGTAAGTTTAAAGAATCAGTCTATATATTTTGCCTCAGATCCCCCAAATATTATGTCTGTAATAGAGTTGAACCTCTCCATTCCTCCAGATTAAACTTCAAATTTTAGGACACTCTGATCTCCATCCAAATTTTAAGTGTAATATATGTAATATATGTTCTCCTTGAAGGCAGGCTCTGCAGAACTTTCCTAGTTTTTGGTTTCTTTTCAAACCTGATATGAAAAACTATCCTTACTTTTTGCCACTGACTTCAGGGTTTCATCCCCTAAGCTTAAACCCTTAAAATGGCTGAAGGAAGYTCCCACGGGAGATTGGAAATTTTTAGCATTCAGAAGGGCAAGAATGAGGGTTGCTCAGACTGCTTAATTTTAAGCGTATTAATGAAGTGTTAGCTTAGGAGGCTATATACCCCTCTGCAGAACTCAGAAGGAGAGACTATATGCGCTCCATATAGTCTAGAGGGAGCCTATAGCACTTGAACGATGCTTGTTTCAAACAGCGCTCCAGAAAAGCCCCTTCTCTGTTCTCGTTTTGTTGCCTRTTTGGGGAGGCCGGGAACACCGGCTGCGTGGACACTCCTCCCTGCTACTGGGAAAACCAGTGACTCTGTGCAGAGCCGTTCCCAAACGGAGGCCAGCATCRTTACTGATGGGCTGAGCTGCATCTTGAAAAGATCCCGACTGCCAGGTTAGCCAGGTGACAGCACGCGGCTGGCTTCTCAGTGCTGTTACTTGCTCATCTACTGATCTTCATGTCATCCACAAATTTGATCAGTGGTGATTTTGCATTTACTTGAAAATTGCGGGTAAAAGTGTTGCAATAGCTGATTACCCCCAAACCCAGAATCGCTCCCCTTTCAGTGACAATTTGTGACTGGCGCCTGCTTATTATGAATCAGTTAGATAATTCTTAAATCATATTTGGAGCCCCAAAGCAGCTTGCCCCTCTGGTCTCTACCTGAACACCTAGCTCTGCATTTCGCTATATCTGGACCACCATCACTGTTCTTGTTGTTGTCCTTGTCTGACAGTGTAGAGGAGTGGTTTGGTTTGGTTTTAGCACTTTAGAGTTCCTTTGATATTTGTCTCTAGTGGTAAAAGTGACTTGTCACCACTGTTGGGAACACGTAGATAGTGATTCCTGATCATTAGTTTCTCCACTGTTTCTCCATTGTTTCTTAACAGATCTGTGCTGCAGGTTGTTTTCTTGCTGTGGTCCCCTGGTGATGCCTTATCTACAGCACTGTGTCATTTCCTGCTCACCTCACCTGACATTTAGCCTGACTCCAGAGAAGTGGCAAGATTAATATCAGACAGCAAACTGGCACGTGCAACATAACAGAGAGATTCCCCTCATTCTCCACTCTTCCCCTACACGGTTCTRTTTGGATGCTTTAATCACACAATAGTGAGGTGCTAAGTCAAATGCCTTAGAAAATTCTTTTGTCTATGCAGTTATCTCTACCAGTTTGCTTGGCAAGACTTATTTTCCCATAAAGCCATCTTGACTGGAACCTACTCTCTGCCATCCTTTAATTTTCTGCTAATTGAATCCCTTATCAGCTTTTCCATTACTTTGCTTGGGACTGATGCCAGACTAACTGACCTGTAATTACTATGATCATTCTGCTTCCTCTCTTTAGCTTTTGGCAATGTTGCATATTCTACTGTTCTCTAACAACCTCTGGATTTATAGTACATTGGCTCTCTGATTTAAAAATACTCATATCTAATAAAAGGATTTTAATAGTGACTTCGTAATGTGATGCAAAGGAGTTCACCACTCTAGATGAATGATGAATGTATCATCTTTTTTCTCTTCAAATACTAAACAGAAGAGAGTGTGTGTGTGTAATGTATATATTACTCTCATCTTATCTACAGTATTATTAACAATGTTGATTTAGCCATTCATTAATGTGTTCATATCATTTTAAGGAATTGCAGGGGAGTGGGTATAGTCCTGATCCACCTTCTTACGTTGTTAGCTTTCTAGCAACAAGTATTTTCCTGCTATCCTTTAGCCACCTTTATGCAGCTTCTACATTTTTATTGCTAATTTATACTGACTGCTGTCTAATTTGATAGATGTATCAATATGCAGCYATATGATGATATGATTTGCAGTGATATTGTGTTGTTTTGGTGTTTTTTTGATAAAAAAAAAAAATGCAATCACTGCAATGACTATCACTGTTCAGATTTAACCAAACAATCAGAAAAGATGTCCTGACTTGCATTTAATCCATTCTGAGCTGAAAGGTGTTTACTTTACAGCCCAAAGTATTTATTCTAGTATGTTCTAGTAAAGATCATAAGACATCCTCAACTCCAGGTCGTCTTTGTCTCYTTTTCCGTTGTCCTTTTCTCTCTGTTTAAACATTTAGTTGTTTGAAATGTTTGTTAGGGATTCTCCCAAAGCCATTCACTTTTCTTTCAGAGGGTCAGTATGTTTGTAATTGTGTCTCTCCACGCAGCATGTCAATACACAGCAGCGCAGCAGATTGAAGTATGTCGATGACAGCTGAAGCCTCCTCACTCATTTTACTGTTTTTTGTATCTCTCCTGTTTACCATTGCTTCATAAGAGGTGATATTTTATAAATAACTAGTAATTTAGTTAAAAATAAGGGGCTAGACTTTTAACGACAGAGCATTTTTTAAGGTTTGGCACTCAGATATAAAATAGATGTTTA
The DNA here is from genome assembly GCF_003343005.1 of Rhea americana. NCBI lineage: Eukaryota > Metazoa > Chordata > Aves > Rheiformes > Rheidae > Rhea > Rhea americana. Next base: position 1,453,016 of record NW_028186038.1, on the reverse strand, counting down.
TTGTGCTTTTTAAGTGTCTAGGAGATCTTGTCAAAAGTGTCTGGTATATAGAGTTATTTTTATGCTATATAGAAGTGTATATTATTCTTTGTTTTCATGTATTAACTCATGTATATTATTTCATAAATGAGTTTTGTTTTCACATTATGGAATAATATATTTAGTAATTGCCTACAGCTCTGCATATAAACATACCCTACAAAGGTGTTTGGATTAAAGATGTCTGGCTGCAGCTTTATTAAACAAACTGTTAATTAATCTCAAATATTATCTAGCATGCCAAGGTCTTTCCCTCTGTAGTCACTGTGGGCCTATCTACAGAACCAATCTTGGTATCAATCTTAGTCAGATTTATGCTAATAAACTGTTGACTCCAATAATGTTCTACCCAAGGAAATAAAATTCTGAATATTGTTCTGTTTTTCTGTATACCATGGTTTCAGTTCTCTTCACCTTAACTGTTTTGTCTTAGTCTATGTCATCTCCTTTTGTGATAGTGAGTATCTTCTGCACCTTCTGTTTCAGCTTTTGTTTTCCTCTGGCCTTCTCATTCTTCTAATAAATATATATAGTCTTAACCAAAAYGAGGTGGAAAGGTATTTCCCCTGGGCTTCTTTCTGTGTCTTCCGATTCCAGAAAATGCTAGTCATGGAGCAGTTGATGGAGCAAAAAGACAATTATAAATAAGCTTAAGTTTAGAGTTATGAATTTGAGTCAAAGCCCTGAAGACCATGAGTCTTTCCTCCAGCTTGAAGAGGCTCTGCAGTAGGTTCAGCCTTACCTCGCTACTTAACACAGATTTGGGTTAGGGTAGTAACAACCTAGGGAAACTGCCTTGAAAGTTAACATTGCCTTTATTTTGAAAAGGAGTCTGATGAATTTTCTCAGACCCCGGAGCTTAATTAAAACTCTGGAAAATTTCAAAGCAACAACTACTCTAAGACTTTTTAATTTTTCTTCTTGGGTGGATCAAGTAATGTAAAAGAAAAATGAGTGACTTTGATTTCTTGAAGGTTGTTCTTTCACGCAGATTCCCATCCAACTGCTGTTCACAGAGAGCAAAATAGGAATGCCTTTGTCACCCTTAATCCTCTTACACAGGAACTAGGTTATGGGGATTTTATCCATGTTACCCTGTTATTGCACCAAGAACATGTCTGCCATCTTTTTTTTAAAAAAAAAATCTATGTACTTTCATTACTATCATACTAACCCTGTGATGACGTTGTATATCAGAGCTAAATTAGAAGTACCTTTCACTGGAACAGAATGCTAAATTAGCCTGTAATTACAGGATTTAAAACTAATTTATTGAAAAATTGGCCACTGTGATCCGCTATGGAGATTACAGACCTAATCACATTCCCCTTTTAACAGGACACAGCCACTCACTTGCTGCTCCACACRTAAGGCAGACCTGGAGATCCCATTGCTGTCATTGGGTATCTTAGGCCAAACCAGCCAGAATTTCCTGATTGCATGAAATATCTATAATTTTTTCTTAATTTGGGCTTTGTTGTGCTCCAGAGCAGTAGCTTTTTTTTCAGCATTTCTCAGGAAATGGATGCTGTTAAAAAAAAAAAAAAAAAAAAAGTGACATGAACTGTGCTGGCTATGCTCTTGTCAACCATAAACAGCATTTCACTCCGAAGTGATGTGTCTATGTGCATTATGTATGTGTACATTGTATGCTTTTAAAAAGCTGAGGTATGGTGGGCCTCCTGGGGAACCTAGGACAGTTTTAGCCTCCAGCTACTTCCTGCGTCAGCAGTCAGCATGGRATAAAAAGTCTCATGTGTCTTTGAACTTGGTTGTAAGATTTGTGCATATAAATGTAGGTAAATGTTGTAAGATTTGTATACACAAATAGAAATAGTATTGGCATATATATATATTTTTTTCTACTAGCTCTGATMTGAATTTTCAAACATTCTCTTTATTTAGATTCCTTCTTTCTCATGTATAGATGTACTATTTTATTGAATCAGGAAACCAAAAGCAAAATTTGAGAATATATTGGTTTGTCATTTCAGTTTACAGCATATGATAAAATGTAGGTTAACTCTCCAGATAAACTGTAAGAAAAAATTAGCGCTTTGCCAGAATCCCTAGAGCGCCTGTTAAATACTTAACAAAAGASTTGTTTTGACAAAGGAATATCTCCCCTAATTATCAAATCCATTCCAAACTAAACTGGGAAAAGATGTGTGGCTAATATTTTCAGTCAGCATTCAAGCTTTTGAAAACTTAATTGTGGACAGTCAGAGTTAATGCTGCATTTTTGTCTTATCAGTCACAGTTCCATGGATTTCATTATTTTCATGAGTTGCTTTCTTTCAATAGTTTAATTTCTGACATGTGGGGAAGATGAACCTGATGGGACAGTTTTGGGAAAGAAAAATGCTGAGTTGATTTCCTCATCGTATGTGATGGTATGTGGAGGCCCAGACCGCACAGTTAGCTCAGAAAGAACTTCAGAAGCTGGCCTRCAGCAATATACCTGTCCAGCCAGGAAGTCCAGATTGGATAAGGTGAGAACGAACTCAGTTCCTCTTCCATTTCTCACTGTCCACAAAAAGAACTTCTTATGGCCTCCTTTGTCTCAATTCTTTTTCACTTTGTTTAGTAATCCCTTTGAGGACAGCTCTTCCCCACCCTCTCTTCTTTTTCCAGTACTATGTTCCTTGGAGGTATTGTTGTCTTCCTTCCTCCAAGGTCTTTAGCCTTTCAGCCAGAATTAATGACATTTAGATGAGAGAGCACAGAAAAAAATAGAWCCTTCCAGTTTAAGGACCAACTTGGTTGGCTTTGCAGAAGGATGAGCCGCAGAAATTATTGAAATAAAGGGAAGCTGCACACTCATCTCTGCCCTCATATTTTAAAGGCTTCAATTTCAAACAGGCCTCTGTTTTTGGAGAAGAGAAAAACCACAGGCTATGTTTGTGAGGAAAATAATTTCAAAAGCCATGCCAGATCCTTGGCTCTACCCTGGCTCAGCATCGAGAAGCAATGCTTAAACTGCCTACACAGGACATCTGGTGATCCTGTAGAATAGGAGAGTTGTGATGTTGCTTAGCTGCTTCTTGGATGTCTGCTCTTTCTAGCTTTTGGAGACTGATGGAACATGACCAGATCTGCAATATTTCAAAAGAGATCTGCCAGCAGAATAGTGCCTGAGGGACTGTATCCCCACTGGTGTAATTTCAGGCTGGTTCCCTCTTTGCTAGCTCCAAATCAGCTGGAAAGTGCCTCTCCAGACCAGGAATCAGAGCAGCGCTTTAAAGTAGCTTTTCCCACCTCTGCCCCCAAAGGAGGTTCCTGGGCAGGGGGAGCTGTTCTGAACATTATAAGCTTCTCCAGGAGATATCTTACCCACTAACAGAAACAAGAAATGTGAAGATTTGTACAGTCAGCATGAAGCAAGAGTTAAAAGATTAAGTGAAGCTGTTGAGAGCATGAGGCAATCGGTATTTCTGCCATTCCCAAGGCAGAGTTTCTACATGAGTGGCTGCCAGTACCTGCTAGGGCAGTGGCGTTTGCTCCATGTCAGCAATGCCAAGGCTCCACCATGGACCTTCCAGCCCTTCAGCCCCTTGAACTGCTCTGCTGTTCTTGGATTCAAAACATCAAAGAGTTGACYGCACTCAGTTATGCTTTATTTATGTCAGAACAGATGTACTTGGGCATGGTCTTACTGTTCCTACCTCAACAAAGCAGTAGAATAAATCATTCACACATCTGGCCCATTGGAAACTGCAAAGCTCAAAACTAAATCTGTTTAAAGCRTGGGTGAATTGTGAATTTGTAGCCTTCTCCTATTTTCCACTTTTTTGGTAAAGATGTCYCAACCTCTGTCAATAAAATAAGAGCCGTTGCTCTTTTGGAATGAATTCAAGGGGGAAGATGCACRAATTTTCTCCCTCTCCTCTGCTACATTGGTAGCTGAATGCATCATTAAACAGCTTATTTTTTCAGCTTCCTTATGTATTACTCTGTTTCATGAAGCCAGTGCCTGAAATACAGTGTGTTACTCTGGACTGATACTCTGAAAAGTCTGATGTTTTCAACTCCTAKATAAATAAGGCACTGATGGAGTATACACTGTAACTTCTACACAGACAAGAAGGATTGGGACCTATGGAATGGTATTATCTTCTTGACAGAAAACTGAGTTGGTATGGACTAAATTATTTGACTCTTTTTTCAATATTGTATGTTCTTTTCYTCTATATGAAGAAAGCAAATATAAATAGATAAATAAATAAAGTTACGTTTATATTCTGGAACTCCAGCAAAGGAGGTAAGAAAATSTTTAAGAACATTGTGTCCAATGTATCAGGTATCCACAAACGCCTTAGAAATCTTTAGTCCTGTCCTGCACAGATAAAAATTCCATGGTARAAACATGTCTTTGGGTCATTATTCAGAAGAAAAAGTTATTCTAGTCAGGTATCAAGAKATCTGTCACTGACTTAGATTAGTGTATGTGAGACATTAAAGTTGCAAAGAACTTCAGTGTTTGAGTAAATATGATTTCCCCTTCAAGCATCTTATGCACTGAGGACTAAACTAAGCCCTGGAAAAAGCAGGTGTAAATCTCACTGCCTTCAAAAAACACTTGCATTGTTTATACAATCACTGAATTTGGTGCAGTCACTTAATCCAGKAGATCTAATCTCCTGAAACACTCTTTAAATTTAACCCTGTTCTGAAAATCTCCATGAGACAAWCATTTTAACAGAGACATAAACTTCAAAATTTCAACCAATTTTTAAGGCTACTGGCACCAGTGATATGCATAATTCATGAATTTTATGTTGCAAACTTGTCAAGGAAAATGAGCTACTGCAAGCATATAGCTACTTACTAAGTACATACAAATCCAGAAATATTGTCCGCACTTCACTGCTTAGTGCAAAAATATCTTTTTCCTATTGAAATAGGCAGCATTTTATGACTTCTATGCCCTATMAAGAAGTATGAGAGGGAATAAGTGGATTCCATTATTTTGGTCATAATGGAGAGTGGTGACACATTCTGCTTTCCACAAGTCTTAACTACTAAAATATATACAAAAACCTTAATAGTGATTAGAATTTTAATTAGAAAAGCATCTTGTAATTTTCTTCATTTCTCCACTTTTGTTTCTCATGATCCAAAGGTCATTTATTGTGTTTAGACTTTTGAACCAGTTCCTTTAAATCTCAACCACAGAAAAGAAGCAGTCGCCTCTAAGATATGTGAGCAGCCTTGGGAAAAACAGCAGTGCCAATGTTTAATAGTGAGGTAAAGGAATTTTTTTTTTTAGGATGCCTTTCAGTTTATTAAAAATCCCTTTGTGTCTACAATGCCCATGAAGGCAGCCAAGGTGTTAGTTGTTATTCTTTGTCTACTGCACATTTTTTCATTCCCATTTATCTTCTGCATAGCATTAGCCGATACGTGAAGTGCCCTTCCAGTACTCCCTGAGTGCTTGACACATCAGGAAAAACCACCCATGCTTTGGAAAGATGCTCCTGGCTGCTGCAGCAGCTCAAGGCGGACAAGGGAACAAAAAAGTTTGAATCAGGCAAATTAAGAAYGATCTCCAAGATAAACATGTATTATTCAGAAACCTTATTTAAATTCCAGGAAGTCTGAAGCCCATACCTCTTGCTTTGTGTTGCCCAAAGTCTGCTCTTTGTCTGCTGTCAGATTTTCAATGTACTACTGGGGGTGACTGACTTTTCCATTCGTTTCCAAGCTCTAGTGCATAGCTATTTTCTCACTCTTCAGCAATGCCTTCACGTGTTTGCCATGATTAAGCTTTGGGGCTTCTGTCAAGCATTCCACCAGATCTGAGAAGAAGATGTTGCACCTTTTATCTCGGCCTGCTCAAGCCACCCTTCCCCAGTTTCTGCAATGCTCGACTGTCTCTGCCTAAAGTAACAAGAAAAATGTACTCTTTGCACCTGATTTTCTATAATCTAGGTGATGCCTTAGTAGACTCATTACACTGTTTTTTTTTTTTTTTTTTTTTTTTTTCATTTACTGTCTTCCTGTTTAACCAAGGAGGTGCAAGAAGGGGAAAAATAGCTGCCTTCAGTCCTGCTGTGAAGACTGAAGATGGGTAAGTAAGTGTTGAATTATACATTTCAGCAGCATGAGAAGGATGTGGGGAGCATATAGTATTAACACCTTGAATATCAAAATATGGACATTGGGTATAAGTTAAACCTTTGCTGCAGTTACTGCTTGAATGGAGCTCACTTTCTGTGAGGCTCATTCAGTGCAGCACAGACATATTTATTTATTCTTTGTTGTTTTTTCCATTCATAATGGAAAAAGATGCGAACTAGAGCTCTGTGAAAGATAGGATTTCACACAAGGTCTTGCATATGGCTTTGTTCCAAATAAGAAAAAATACTCCAAATGTTCGGTAAAGGAAAATGCTAGCTAAAAATAATTCACCCTAGGTTGGCAGAATCATTTTATTTTGACAAAACAGAAATGTTTTATTTTGATTTTGATTGCTTTATATTTTTGATATGATGTATCTAACTCAATGCAAAATAAAATACCTCATTGAAAAGCAATTTTTTAAAACCAACCTTTAAGTCAAAACTGGAAGAGGACCATCTGCTGCGAATATCACACTGAAAGCAGAGTGACTAAAAGCTTAACAGATGCCTACTGAGATCGCTGAGAAGAGAGTTTCAGTTATTTATTCATGTGTTATTGCTTATTTAGTTTTGTTTGCAACCGGTTTATTCATCTGTACAGCATGAGTTGCTCATCGCGACTCACAGGAGTCTACCTGACATATACCCCAGCCCTCCTCACTTGGATCATCTGGTTACCTTTAGAAGCCCCTCAGAAATGCCATTCATGTGTGTTCCATATTGCAGCAGTGGCTGCTACCAGCCAGATACAGTCCCCTACTTCCTGGGGTCACAAACTCTTTGGGCAGAGGATGTGCTATCCTGGTAGACAACGTTAACAAGTCTCCCTCCTGATTTAAGTACGGATGGACAGCAGTCTGGATTTCCACAGCCGTGGAAGATATTCCTGTGAAGCAGTTGTCACCATTTGCTCTGGAACAGACAGGGGCCAGGTCAGCAGGTGTGCCAAAATCATAAATGTGGGCTTTAGGTATTCTGGAGCAGCGATCAGCTATAACAAAATGTTTTTATTAGCTGCATTATCCTTTTTTTATTAGCTCCAGTACCTAATCATATTGACTAGAAGGCAACCTGGGCGTGTTTGCTGGGAATACATGTTTTGAAATGATGAAGGCCAGCATCGGGAAAAGGGCTGTCCCGCCTTTCTGCTTTCATCAGCTGCCAGGATGTTGATCCTGTGAGGCTTGTTTGTTTTTGTTTGTTTTAGTAATCAAGCAAGGGGCTTTTTAGTCCTTCTTTAATCATCAGGGCATAACTTGTTCCCATGTTGCCATGACACACAGCTCCATCACAATTCCTTTCTTCTGGCTATAAAAGGCATGACCACAACCTAACCTAGGAGGGCATGTTCACCCATTGATTCGTGCGGCACTCGCAGCTTGATCGCCCCCATTTAATCTCTGATATATAGCAGTGCATGTGCTCTAACCACCATGCTGCTCAGGATAATTTGTTGGTGGAGAGTAGACCTCTAAAATGCAAAGCTTTAGGTTACAGCAGTAGTTGATTCCTGCCACCCATCTATTTCCGTATTGAGCACTGATGCAATAAAACTTTCATCACAAAGGAGTATCATTAACTAGTGCATATTTATTTGTTTAAGGAGTCTAATAATCAATCATCAAATTTCTYCACTTGTTTTGTGGCATTGTATTTCATCACTTGGTAGGGTATGAAACATTATCATTCCTTACAGAAGTTTGTTAACTGAATATTTGAACAGCTTTCAATGTAAATAAAGATTTTCTACATATTTTTTTAAAAAAGATTTATTTTTATTCCAGCTATTTGCTTTCCTGTGAAGAATTTGTGTGAAAACATAATCCAGAAGTGAAAATGGCATGAAAATGGAATTCTCTATCAGACAGAAGAGGGTGATCACTCCAAGTCAGGTATGCAAGTTCAGCTAGGGAACAGCAAAAGCTTCACTGGTGTACATGTTTGGGGAGTTTTTTGTCTCCCCTCCTCCTCCAATACTATAGACCACTTATCCTTTGAAAAAGAAAAGGAAGGCTGGTATAAATTAGGAATGGTAATGTAAAAGCTTCTACCCACTGCGTAAAAGCCTTTCAAATTAATACAAGCATTAAATTGCCAAAGCTTTTTCCATATACTGTAGATATTAAACACGACATGCCTGCTAGGGTTGGTATAAAGTTTTGTCAACATTTTTGGCATACAAGGTCTCAGCCTGGGGTCAATATTTTCTTGACCAAATTTTGTTGTTTCAGTTGCCTTTTTACACTCATACATTGTAACTCAAATATTAAAAGAAAAAAGAAAGAAAGAACGAAATTTGGCAGGCCATTAGTCCATAATGTGGTCTAATGCCTTTGGGTATTTTTTTAAATGTAAATCATTGAGATATTTAAGGTTTGAGGTTTAAGAACTGTGCACACACTTTAACAACTTCTTTTAAAAATATTTAGTATGCATATTTACTACATATGTATCTTATAGAGACTAGAGATTAAACTACAGATTACTTGCTAAAATATGCAAACTGCTGTCCATGAATAAACAGCCTCATGAACTCCTATTGAAAGTTTCTTATTTTACAAATGTTTAAAACTACAATAAAAGCAAAGGGAAGTAAGATGAGGGGAAAAAGCAAAGTTGAAGTAACATTAATGGTTTAACTTGGCCACACAAAATCACGTTCATTTTTTCTCCTGGGACCTAATCCAAATTCCACAGAGGTCAGCAGAAGGCTTTCCACATATTCCCATGTGCATTGGATGAGGTCTCCCTTGCTGTATGGTGCTGAGGTGTTGCCGCAGCATCCCACAGAACACAGTAGCACACTCGTAGTTATCTGCCATACGTGTTACACAGCATTGGAGTAAGATAATGGTGGCAAAGCAACTTTACTTTGGAGTGTCTTTACTTCCTCTATAAATTTGAATCAGACTCCCTCTCTTGTTTTGGCATGTTCATCCTTACCAGTTACTAGCTACAGTCCTCACTTAGTAAAAGACTCGTGTTCTTGCAGAAGGGAAACTGGGGAATCCTGCAACGATGCAGATGTACCCCACACCATGTCCACACGCCTGAGCATTCTCCTTGACATTGCCTTACTTCAAAGTCATTTTTAACATCAGCCCATGAACACAATTGATAATTGGTAGTTACAAATGGCAGATTGTGTGTAATCCCTGAAAACTGGCACCATAACATACAATGCTCGTTAGAAAGCAATTCCTGAAGCTCGCGGACAATCTATTCCTTATGGTGACTTGTGGGAGCTTATAAACTCTCACTAAGACTCTGGCAACATCCACCAAACATCTTAGACACATTGTCTTCTGAACCTGCACTTTTTAAATGGTGGTTAAACATGTTGTCTGCTTTAGTTTCCTGTCTATCTTCATCATAAGCCAGCACCTGTTTCCAATAAATTATACACAGAGCTGTATCAGCAACACCTTGGCAACAGCTGCCACCCTGAAAAGCAGAATGCCCTTGAGGACAATACACCTGTGAACACATACAGTGTTTATTTAGCTGAAAGGCAAAACTTTAAGTTACATAAAGTAATTATCTAAAGCCTAATGTATGCCCATTATTAACACAAAATAACCTTGTTCTTAAAAACCAATAAAAATCTATTTAAAGGATTTTTCCAAATCCCAGTGAAACATGTACTAGCATGGTGGATCTGCTGCTAGCGTAGGACTTAAGTCTAATGATGGGAAGACGTGAGGGGGAGGCAGCGTGTGTGGAGTTACACAGCAATATGGCACAGATTTGGAGTTCATTATATACAGAGATGAGAGAAAGAGCCAAGTACTTCGCAGAGAGATTGCTGAACAACAGACTTTTTTTCTTTTTGGTTCTGTGTTATAAAGTAGCAGTTTGTTGTTGAAGCATAGAACTATTATGTTTAAGATGGTGTTTGATCTTTCCCTCCCCATGAGACAGAAAAAGMAAAGGTCAAGAGAGAAAGGTTTTGTTACTAAAAGAGCAAACCTTTCACATCCAGTTCACTACCACCACTGCCCTTTCATGTAACAGTGGGCTTATTTTAGCAGCAGTAAGTGGAGTTGGCTGTTCGCAGGAGATCACAGAATAATGCAAATGAAAAAAGTTATGATTGAAATAGAACAGAAATCTGAGATAMGTTCTCAAGTCTTGGTAAAGCAAGAAGTAACACAAGGAACCCTGTATTACAACTAAACTAGAAGTTATACTTTCAGTTCATTATGCATACTTCTAAGATTTGGCACATGTACCTTATGAATCGCTTAAAAGAGAAGAAATTTAGTACTTAATGTTTCCAAAATTAATACTAAATATAAAAAGTTCATATATGTGTCTGAATGTATGTATATATTCCTGTATTAAACACTCATAAAATGCTAATATTTTTAACTCATACTTTACAGTACTTTAATTCCCTGCCTGATGCCTCCTGATGCCATTTAAGTAATCAGCTCACATGCTCTTAGGTGAAAATGTGTTTTAACACTTCTGTTTGGCCAGACCTAAAAGCTGTGAAAGGACTTGCTAATGAGTATTACAGCTTTCTTTCTTAGGTGTCACTTTTTTCAACCCTTACAACACTGAATGCAAATACACATAGAGCAGTGATGCCACCATGTTGATATTCTTCCATCAGAAATTTTGTAAGATTAGATACAGTGAGTTATGTTTTATGGAGTGCCAAATAAAATTCCAAGAGAATAAACATTAGCATAACCTCATAATACATGCCTTGTCTTTCAAACATGATTCCAAATGTCACTAATAAATGTAACGTATTTCATTTCATTATCAGATAGTTAGAAGTTTAAAATAACTATATTTTTTCCAGTCGACTTTCTTAAATCTGTCATCTATTTTCATCTCAGAACGTGTATGGCACATTTCAGAGATCCAAGCTAAAACATACGGATTAAGTCAATGATTCAGTTTCTAAACCTCCAAATGACTGTTCTGATTACTCATGCAAATCCTTATTTTTGCCAGGTTTCCTTAAGACCTTAATACAAATAAGATTAATAGGAGCAYATTTTCTTCTCCTAATGAACAATATGATAGAATGATGGTCTCTGTACACAGATACAAACCTGTTTCTTAGATTTCAGTTTTCCTGACTGTGTTTGATTATAATTGAATATAAATGCTAGGAGCACCCAGCTAAGATTCCATCCAAAAGGAAATTCAGCCACAGCTACAGGATAAAAACTATTTATTTTCCCCTGGAGTGTTTACCTTTTATTAAATGTTAACAAATCTAAAAACATGCTTTCCTAATCTATCGTGTGTATGGGAAATAAGTCACAAGCACAAGTTACTGAAGATAATATTTGCTTTGTTTTAGATAAACAGGTTCCAGAGTGCTAAAATCTCTAAAAAACATTTAAAACTTACTCCTTGTTTTCTTTTTTATATTTTTCATATCTCCCATTAGTGATTAAAGGCAGCCAAGTTGAGATATAGTGTAGTGGCTGAAAGCAGACCTACATTTGTGGCTGTCTGTTACTCCCTTTGATAAATTTATCACCAATTTCTTTCCTGTTAACTTTAATGTGTGCTATTAACCCAGGATGTTATATGTTCTCAAATAGAAAATGAAATTATAAATGAAAGACATTGCTGAGCTGGAAGGTCTGCTGCTGGGCTGCCCCAGAACTGCCTCGGAAGTCACGACCGCAGCGGCAGAACAAGCTCACGCTGGGACCTGCGGGGAGGCCCATCTTTCCAGATTTAAGCTAAATTCCTACTGACTTCAGATGTGTCTCCGAATAGGATTGGCTGAGATTGAGACCTGAGAATGGAGGTAAGCATTACACCTAGGAGAAATCTGTTGTAAAAGAAAGCAGACAAGTACTGTGCTTCCTATGGTATGGCACTTGATAGGGCCAAAGCAGGAGAGGAGAGGGAGAGCAGTGTAGAGGCCATGCAGTCTGTCAAGTCTCATCCTGGGGATCCCAAATGTGGTTTGATCTGGTGAAGAGACTGTTAAGGCTTTTACCAGGGCTGTCCTGGGGAAAGCGCAACAGAGCAAACAATTAGTAATGTATGGAATTGCAGCCTGCTCAGCTATACATCCAAGACAAAAGTGAGCCAAAGAAAGGAGGAGTGTACAGCTATGGAAACATGTTACCTTTTCAACAATGTCCTTGCTCCAATGCGCTCTACTCTATGGATTAGCTGTTATCACTTGGTTTCTCATGGTAAGATATATTGACTAGACAAATTTAGTGCTTACTTTTGGTCTCCAGTCAGACAGCATTCAAAAATAAATACCAGAAGACACTCACCTCTTTTCAAAAAGCCAACCAGAATTAAACATAAATGCAAAATACAGTTTGGGGGAAAAAAAACATACCATTGCAATCCAAACTGCAGGGTCCAAAAAACCACCAATAAGTTTGTGTATGTATCAAATTGTCTTCCTCAGAAGCATGTTATCTCAGCCAGAAAAAGGTGGGAAGAATCACATTGGTAGGAGAATTTCTCTTATTTCAATGACTATTATTTTCATGATCTTTTTCACCCATATAGATACACAAAACAATAAAAAGAAGGAACACGAAAGCTGCAAGTATAGTATACAAGTCACAGTATACAAGATTCATCTTGCAGTCACAGTATTCGTGTTACCCCTTTTAAATTGATACTACCTTGTTTATTTTTAAACATTACCACTTGGGGTAAATAAGTTTATCAGCCAAGGAATGTCTGAATACTTTCTGGAAATCCAATATAAATGCAATTACGATTTTTCTTAAGATCCCCCTTTGGAACCAAATGCTATCCCACTGCCATACTCCAGGGAAAGAAAAGCAGTAAATGTACAAACAGTCAGGAAAGATGCAGCTGAAGAGACTCCCAGAGCTTAAAAACTTCATTTGCATGATGATTCATGCGTCTTTCCATGTAAAATTTTTCTGTTTCATATTATATTTATTTCAGACCAAATGTTCCACATAGAGATTAGTATTTATTAGTGTCTCACTGGTATTTCCTTTTAATCTGAGTTAAAACGTAAAGGTGGTGAGAGAGGAAATTCTGATGGTTGGCATAAGATTAATAATTGAGGGCCATTCAACTTTACTGATCATCCATTTAAAGAGAATTTCCTTAAGGAAAGAGATTGCTCCACTTAGGATAAACCAGACTTTTTCATCTCTGAATTCAACAGAGCAGAAGGATGGAAAGAAAGTGAGGGGAAGCAAAGGAGCAAAGGGAGACGAAGCAAAGTGGGACGCTTTGATCATTTCACCAAGAGGCTGAGGCAGTTTTAAGTGAAAGAATCTCTCACCATCTTTTTAAAAAAAACGGGGAAAAAAAAAGCAAAGGGAAGAGAAACTGCGCAGTATGACAAGAGAGAAAAAATGAAGCAGGAGACAAAGTCTTAGAGTAAGGGCTCATGCCAGGCTTTGAAGGAAAAGATTTTTGTCATAGAACAGAAGAGTGGGAGCATCTCAGTCTCCTTAAAAGACTAGTTAAACCCAAAAGTTTTCAAGGGAAGAAAAGGAATCACAGCAAGAAAATGCATTCAGAAGAATTACTATTTTGCTTTGCTAAATWATATTTCTTATATTATCTAAATTATAGAATAATCATGTCATGACCAGACTGAACAGCTGAAGCTACAGAAATGGCACTGCCAAAGTTATGAGCAATCCATAAGAGAAGCACTGCTTTTAAAGCCTTAGAGCAGTAGGACTATGAGACCCCATTTCTAGAACAGCAAACCTAGGCCTGGAGTTGTGAGTTAAAGGAAGAGGCAGTCCTGAAGCCAACTTGGGTCAAGGTAAGCTGACATGAATAGGGATTCATCACAGTGGATGCGAAGACTGCAGCCTCTTCAGGCCCAATCCTGGGTAGGTCTGCTGGAGGTGTGCATCTGATTTAAAATGAGGACAAAATTAATAAATATGTGTGTAATTTTGCTCATTTTAACTRCAACTTTATTCCAACCAAATGAAATGGGCAGGACTTCCTGCAGAGTAAAGCACTGTTAAGCTTAAGGCAGGCTCAGTCTTGTGATCTGATGCTCTTATGCATATACAGCCCATTTTTTAAGTTATAGTGCTGGTAAGCACCCTTTTGGCAGGCCAACAAATAGGGGTGGATATTTAAGACMGTGAATCTCTCTGTACCTGGACAGGGATTACAATGAAATATAAACATATGGCCCAAACACTGTAATATACAACACTGTTATAGGCAGTACATATTTAAGCAAGAACAATAAATATTTTATTTTCTTCAATAAATCATGTAAGAGACTGGAGTACTACTTAATCTGTATAAAGATCAGTTTTTGATAAATGATTGCTGTATCTATGGTGATTAGCATTCTTTATTTTTGCTGGAAAAGGCACAGCATAGCAGTAATCTATAATGTCATTATTTATTCTTAAATAACTACAGTGTATAAGTAATTATAAATAGCATATAAAGTCAATGCCTGAATAACTGCCATCTTTTTTTTTCCTGACAGCAGTCACTATTCAGACATTTGAATAAGAGAAATGAATACACACCAACCCAATGTAATTTATTTCAGGCATTTTCAACAAGATGTCCTCTTCTAAAAAATTTCTTTGAAAAAATCAACGTCAGTCTCCTCTGAGGAATACGTATTTACATTATTTTTCATTCAAGAATAGATCATCATTCTCACATGCAAAAGAAACATTAAATTATTTCTAGAGTTTGCCCATTCCTCTTTTATTCTCTTTCCATCAGAGTTTTGTGCAGTGTTTTGTGTAATGTTACACATTAAACCACTTTCTCAGTTGAGTTTAATGGGAATGCCTGCAACTTTAGTTAGAAAGGAGTGCTAAGAGACTGGCTGAACACTGCAATTTATTTTTGCTATAATCTGCTGGTTTTATCATACATAGACTTGCCTTTTTTTTTTTTTTTTTTTTTTCATGTATCAAGGTACCAGTCTTCAGAATCTTTCTGGAAATGTTACTCATAAACATATCAGACTTTTTCGTTATCTCATTCAATGTCCATGCTCAAAGAGAACAGGATTTCACGCTGAGTTGTATATGTTTGCTGTTTCATGTAGAATTCTCAAAGCATCAAAAGGCTTCTATACAGGAGGTAGAAGAAAGCAGACACAAGCACACAAGATCAAAGGTACAGAACACAATCTGATTAAACTAGATTTTAAAAATGGCATTTAAAGAATCCTTCATTCAGGTAATATGAAAACCAAAATATCTTTGAACAATTTCCAGTAAAATTCAGTATTTTTTATAGTTTAAGAAATTCAGTGGTTTTAGTCTGTCTTTGGGTTTTTTTGTCCTTATATGTGTCAATTAGACTGGGTCAAAATATGAAACATATAGGGGATTAAAACCTAAATTACAACCATCAATAATGTCTGTAAAACAACTGACATTTCTTTGAATTTCATGCTACATTAGAACAAGGATGTTTGTAAAAGTCTCAGTAAGCCACACACATTTTTAGTTGTTTATCAAAACATAAACAGAGATCTAACCTTTGAAAAGTACAGCCTTTTCTCACAACCCATCCCTGTTTCTGTATTGGAGACTTCCTTTCTGATCAACATTTATGTTATTTACTTAGTACATGGCTGATCTCACTCGGTGACATCCTGCCAGTCTCAAAGGATACAAAGGTCCTCTGGCTTCCAGAACTCAAGAAACATTATAGGAAAATTTAGGAACACCTACAGACTCTGACTTACGGAACTGGTGAGACATGAGTCTTACCTATATCCTACTTTAGGTAGAAGCATAGTATCTGCTCACTATACGCTCAACTTCAGAAATGCAGTTAGCTCCGTCCTTACCTACACCTGAAAATATTCARTCTTCACACGCTTTCTTCCTGAGCTCTGCCAACAGCAGCATGCTTTTTAGTCAGGGTTTCTACAGCTTGCAAGTGAGATTATCTCCAAGATTATCTAGCTTCTAGTCAAGATTTGGAACTAGTCTAGACAGTAAATGCYGTCCTCCTAATTTACTATTTCTCTCTCTTCCTACAAGAAATTGCCTGCAAACTAGTTGTCTTCTTCATTAGCATAAATTTCTTGAATAGCTGGATTTTCTTATCTTAATAAACTGCTCCTTTTCTTGCCTTCCTCACTTCCACAGCCTCCAGGTATTTGTCTTCTGATAGTCCTTCAGGAGCTGTTGAATTCTCTCATTCTAAACGGATCAATCTTTGTGGTTTATGTATAGTCYTAAATCTAACTCTTTCTGTACACTGAAGGCACTCTCTTTAGAAACTCCAGTTCTTCCTTGGGAAGTAAGGTGCCTGTTGGAAGGACTGTATATACAGTAACTAACTCCATGTATTTTTGAACTTCCTATAGAAGCATAAATCTCATTTTGAATATTGTTAGGCAAAAGACAAGGCTATGAAAAGCCTTCCAAGGAGCAAATAAACTTTACTAGCCGTGATCATAAGGATGTGATAGCTATAATCAATGTGAAGACAGCAAGCTTTCAGAAATGCTGAGCACAAAAAAAAGGCAGATAAACGGATAGCAAGGGCAGTTAATGTATTGCCTGGCAGAAAGATAGAAATAGTAAAATGTCATTTTAGAAAATATATTTTACTGGCTAGATACCTCATGACAATCACCTAGAAAAATCAGTCGCTCGCTTCTTGCCCATRTGTAGGCTATTGCTACAAACATATGCTCTGCACTGTGATTGCAATAAACAAAAACCTAAATGTTATCATCAAGCAATTGAGTGTGAAGGGCCTGAAGATGCTGTCAGACATTCTCATGTGTTGTCTGTCTTGTAATTGTTTCCAGTGGTCAGCAAAAAATGAAACAGAATCATAAGGTTTTAAAGATTAGGCTTAATGTCTCCCACATAGTCTAATACATGGTATTGCCCTTTACTGGAACTCTGTATGTACTGAAAGAGAATGATGAAGCAGAAGAATGGGCATTACGCCATTGCATCAGATGAAAGGGACGTTGGTGGATATTTGCCATGGGAATACTTGACTGCTAAGCACTTGATCTACTGTCTGTTAGCTCATAGGAATGGAACTAGAGAACTTGGGAAACCTCAAATAAATTCCCATTGTATATAAAATATAATCTGAAACAGAATCTTCTCGGGAACAATTGCTAATGATACTGGAAGTCATCTTTATTTAGTAGAAGAAAAGACAATTTTCTAGCATACATTTCAGCATAGATTTTTATACTGAATCAAAGTTCTCCTCAATATTTAAAAGACGAAATGTCTGTCATTAGCAAAATCTCCATTTTAGACATCAGCCTACCAGGGCCCTACAAAGAACATTTTTAAAAAAGCCTGTTTCTTGCGATGACATACGAAGGCTTTAAAATTACTTAGATTATATAGTGTTGTTTCAGAGGATCTCTGGAATTAGTTCATCTTTGTACCACATCCACCACAGTCATAGTTACTGTTATGAACCAGATAAGCTGTACATTTACCTTAGAGCTTCTAATTTATGAAATAAATATGAAATAGACAAAGTTATTTTGATATGTAAGTATTTTCATTGGCATTTAAAACAATCAAATGSGTTTGTCACTATCTCTTCAGAGATGAAACTTATGTTTTAAATTCTTCCTTAGCTCAAAACAACAGTGTTTTATTTAGTATTTAATAGAAACCATCAACTCATTGGAATCAGAATGCACAGCTAACATATTAACAAGCCCAGGAGAGAGTAACTGAAGTCAACCATTTAAAGAGTTACTTTCTTAATTGCTAGACTCCAAAGATGGAACTACCACAGACTAATGAACGGCGTATCAAATATACGTGGTTTATAAGGTGCGTCCAAATACTGAAATAGTGTGGCAGTGGAGTTGGGGACATTAAACTTTATGAAATCTTTGGATACATACTTCCGGAAAGTGGATTTACTATTGTTAACATGTTAATAGTTCAAACCTTTTTTCTCTTTGAAGTTGTCTTCTCTCGCCCCAGGACAATGTTTTTGTATCCAGCTGACCACAATATCTCCATTCAAATCTTATCTCAAAACATCTTTCTTGTCTACTTCTTTTACTGCTTTCAGGATATATAGCCAGACAATAACCTGCCTCAGCTGCCATTGACTCTGTTCCACCAAAAAATGCACCCAGATTTGACCTAGGGAATAAGATATACCCCCGCAGTATATAAAAACCTTAATACTAAGGTGCCAGAAGGGTATCTAGCAAACTCCAAATTAAATGTCTTTTCAGCCGAGCCTCGCTACTCTGAACCTTACCATGACCCATTATAATTTTTTTTTTTTTTATCAGCATGTGCAGGAAGGATCAGTCTTTTCACAGTAACTCCAAACTACAGGTGAGATTCAGTTTTTCTATTTAAATTACGCTCATTTCTTCCCCCACTTTTTGTCTACTTTCTTGTCCCTCTCCCTCCCATTTTCTGCCCTTATTCCTGAATGAATTTGAATTAAATTAAATTAAATTCTTTAGAAAAGGGGTGAGGGGAAAGACACACACATGCATGTCTGCTCAGTTGTTTTTTTTAAACTCTCACAGCTCTAGTAAAAATACTATATACCTAGGCTTTGCAAACCAACATTATTTTTGCTGTAAAAACACCACGTGCATGTTCTTAGACATGAGTCCTCTGTGCAAGATCTTTTCACACGTGCAAAAACAGCTGACATTTCATCACTTTCATTCAGGGATAAATTAAAGAATTGTGGAAGAGAAGTCTAGTGCTGCTGTTGTCTATTTGTCTAGTTAAATATGCTGCTTCACCAGCATGAGGGTTATGGATGTTGATATTAATTATGAAAGTCATTTTCTTATATACTGCCTACTGCAGCTGCTGTTACTGCAAAATTTTAAATTAATTCAGTCTGCTTTGTCAGTGGTCACAAACTCCTTAAAAGGTGGGGGGAAAAAAAAAAACAAAACAACAAAAAAAAAACCACTCCCCTGCAGCATGGTCCTCCTGAACCTAATACAAGTACAAATCTCATTATGCTATTTGCAAGTAAGGGAAGGCAAGCCAGAGCCTGGGTGAAGCATGCTTGAATAAAGCAGCAACAGTGTCAGTGAAACAGAATATGAGAAAGCAATATAAAAAGCTGAGCAAGTAAAAAATCAAAGATAATGTGTTATATCCTAGATTATGTACGTCACACCTTAGTACACAGTAATACAACTTGCCTAGGGCATGATCTGCTTTGMCTCTAGTGGGAAATAAAGAGGGAAAACTGGACATCACAGAAAAGAATTCGGAAAAGGGACTGAGTAGAAATTTTCAGAGGTAATATACACGTGTAGGTGAATATGCCTCTGTGCATGTATGTCTACAAGACACAAGTCTACTACTGCTAAAATCCTGTAATCTGATGCAAACTGTTTCATATATTCAAAAGCTACATTAGTAAAAAGATCTTTTCAGAAGCAGACAGATGTAGTATCTATGCCAAAAAAAATGACATTACTAAGGGATTAACTGTTTAAGTGGTCAAATTAAATGAGACAGAAATAGTTAAACTTTCTGTGGCATGCAGCTCCTCCGCATGAGGCAGTTTTTACCCAGTTGCCAACAAACCCATTGTTATTGTGGTGAGGAGACAGGAACAGCAGGAATTGGGACATTTTCCAGTCTCTCACTCCTGACCTTATGCCTAGGGGCAGAATCTCATAATTTCCCTGTGCCTAGATCTGGGCCATGGCAGCACGTTCTCCTGCTGTAGCTGTTCTAGTGCACTGCCCTGGCACTTGGCRTAGGCATATTCGTTCTGACAGAACTGCACTTTTGCTGCATAATATGGGTGAAATAAACTCTACTGGCAAATAAATACTTTTGTCATGACTATGTCCACAGTAGGGAACACAACACTCTTTGACTGATACTGTAGTTTGTTGGGGAAGCCTGGCCTAAGTCTAGGACCTGAAACCTAATTATTACTATTTTTAGAGGCTTATTTAGATTAGCACACTGACTTGATACTTGCTTCGAGAGACTAGGGTTAGTGATGTGCATACAGCAGAAAACGCAGTGGCACATAGAGGTTCTCCAGGTAGCTGAGGAACTGTATTAGTACAGCCTTTTTCCTGGGCAAACATAATCTGTACCTAAATGGCTCCTGCATGACCAAGACTGAGGGCTATTCCAATACAGTTATGGTGCCTCTGACACTCAGATTTACTCTTTGAGAGAAAGCTCTGCTATATTTGAATAACATTGCATTCTGCTTTAAAGATTAACAGGTCCCTTCAGTAGATGAACATTAGCCAGTGTGAGAGAGCATCCGCTGTTTTTTTTCCTTTCTTCCCCAACCACCCAGTAGAGAAAATCCAGTCTGTAAGTATCTATTCAGTAGGTTGCTTTAATCTCAGTCTCCACTGCAGACTGAGATGTGCTTTAGTCCTGAGCTAGAAGGATTGCTTTACAGCAGAAAGAGAAGGGAAACAGCCCTCAGCCAGCCTAGTCCTTCGAAAGGCTCCTGTCCCTGGTGCCGTCCGCACACACTGCTAGGTATTCACCCATGCAAACTGAGGGCTTCACGCAGTCTGGTGAGCTACAGCATATGCAGCAGCTGCAGTCTATAATGGTCCAGAGGCTGCCCCAGGTGTTGGATGAGCAAAGTACTAATACTGCAAATTGCTGAAAAATGCTGAATACAGTATATCATTGATTCTGTATTATTTGTGTTACATTTTTCGTTCACAGTGTCATGTCTGTATATGACTATAGCTTTGATCATAGGGGGAACTGGCAATGTACACTTTTAACTACTATTTGCATCTTTCTTTATGTGAACAGTCTCAAAGTAGTCAGTTTATCTCTGTTGCAGGTTGCCTGTTTGCCACATGTTATCCTTATATATACAGACATATGTACATGCCGATTAATAAGTTAATTTAGCACAAGAATTCAATGGTTAGACAGAAGACCCCAGGAGAAAAGTTCTTTCCTGTTGAGATAAAGCAGCAACTCTGTTAGCTTAAGCCAGAAGAGACTTATTTTAAGTTACCCAGAATTGCTTAGACCAAGTTTTTCTGAACATCTATGCATTTGAAAAAGACTAAACTATTTGAAAGGAGCTATTAGCATGCATGCTTTAACTTCACTTCTTTTTCATGTTTGGCTGTTAAGGAAAAAATATCAGATTTTGATATGAACATCTGTTTCATGTTTTTCTTAAATGTGAGCTTAGTATAAAAATTAACCCCTGCATTTTCAGTTTCAGCAGACTTCTAGCTCTTCAGCATGCATTAGGGAGCTTTGTCTTCCTAGTACTGTTAGAGACTCACCTCAGTCTAAATACATTTTTGCTCTAGAAATAACTAACTAGTCCATACTGGATGCATTCAAATATTTAATGAAGATATTTTTAATAGTAATCATTATCAATTATCAGGTTTTTTTACTTAGGCACTCCAATACTAGTAATTCTGTTTTTAAATTCATGCAACCTCTTGCAACTTGGATCTCAAGAAAATGTAGGGAAATGATAGTCATACTTGTTCTTCCCAGAAATGTGCTTTAGTTACTAACAGGSAAGCAGATGTTTAGCAGTGCTGAAACACTCTAAACAACCCAGGTCTGAGCTTGATTTAGTGGAGAGATTTCTTTCACCCTCATCTGAGGTCCATTAGATGCTATTTTTTWAAAAACTTTTCAACTTAACTTTGTCTTTTTAAACTAACCAGAGTGAAGGCAATTTTGTTTTCTGGTACACTGGCTAAAGGCAGTGACAATTAGCAAAACTTCCAAAATGTGGAATTTCCTTTCAGTGTGGATAAGGATGGAAAATGCCAGAGGATTTTCTGAGTAACCCAATTCGTGAGCCAACACAGTTGGACCTTTTGACACTTCCTGCTTCAGGCTGGCTCAGCAATACCACATAAGTGACATTTGTTTTGGACAGTTTGGCAACTCCTGTTCGTAGTTAAAAGGGAAATATACAGTGGGGGAAGAACAGAACTGATTTTTTAAAAAATTACATTTTAAGCTCTTCAGAATATTTTATCTTGACCTAGGGGAATTTCATTTCAGATGACATTCATTGCTCACCAGCTGGCCATCTATGATCCAAGTAAGATTCTACATGAACTTTTGGAAACGGTAAGTGTTTTATTTTATCACTATATGAAGAAACCATTCTTTCACCATAGTGAGAAAGATCTGCATACATTTGAACTGAGAATTGAGAACTGCAGCAATAACGTCTTTCAAAGTCAACCAAACATATTTGTTACCTTTCCCTTCAAATGTATATAGGTGATATACAGTTAGTTTTTAATACCTGTTTGTGTGTTTTAAGTGAAGAGCACTAACACTGTATTTCTGAGGCCATCAGTGACATCCAGTGGCCAACTAGATTAAGCTATGAAAAATAGTTGCAGTCATCAGAAATAAGCAGAAAAATAATAAATTCCAGAACTCATTTTTAGAAAAAAAGTGTTTTACCAATGGGACACATAGTATAAATTTGAAGTAGCAGTGAACAAGAACTAAATGTTTGTTGTTCCATCAGGCCACTAGATAATGAATTAGCAAGTCTTCAAGCATTATAACATGTGGATGGAATCTGTGCTCACGTATACTATTGACAAGGGGGAGGAGCATCAATGAAATTGAGAATTACTTCATATTTAGACTGATACAGATGGAGGAGGAACTGCCTCTTTTTTACAGTATTTTAAATTTCTTTAAATATGTAAATAGTATGCATATAACTGGTGAATAAAAGCCAAAACCAAACTCCTGGTTTCATAAACTTACTTATTTGAAGTGCACTAAATAGCCTTTAAATTAAAAGATAATGGACGTCTACTAAACTTTCTTGATTTTTTGTGAAGGACAGCCTGACATACAGGGCAGACAGCCATAGTAAATATGCCATCTACTCATGGTAGGCAGAAATTTTTCATCATCTCTTGATATAAGCACATTTCCACTTCCTCTGCTAGTCATTCCACAGTAGCCAGGAGCCATTTAAATGTTAGCCTTTGTGCACCTGGCTGCAAGTGAGCAATAGTGTGGGTCTGAAAAGTATACATATAAATATTTATACATAATTATATATTTCATATATGTATGTATATATAAGCATATAAATATATCTGTGGGCATATATTTCACCTCAAGCACTTGTCCCAAAACAGCATTTAATGGGTCTGTTGAAGATGCCATTATGAATATAGCACTGAGACTCAAATCATGAGAGCCGCCTTTATTTTTTCGGAGTGAGACCAGCAGTTTCATAGAAAAGAGAAAAAAGGCAAGGCTTGTGGAACATCTACAAATGAAACAGAAAACATGTTGTAGATCTTTTCTCTGGTAATTCTCTCTGCAAGCCATTCAGAAACTGTCAATTTTATGTGTGAGGCATCAATACTGTCAAGCAGCACTACAATAAAAAGCTGTATGGTTGATATTGGCATTACAAACATTTCTCTGTGTTCCCCTATATGATTTCACTTTTATGTATCATGTGAAGATATTTTAATGATGTTTCTCCACTTTAATATGCAAACATCATTTTTAAGAGGTAGAAAATTAAAGTCCAAGGTGAGTATCTAAACACGTTGAGGAAATATATTAGCTACTTCATTTATGTGGTTATTTAAGTAATCTCATAAGAGAATTAATATAGCTAAGCCAACAGTGTTTATTCAGATAGGATATTTGAGCTCTCAAGATCCTCAACATACCATCAGTTGATTGTGTGGGGCTTTTGACACGTGTTTTCTTTGTATTAAGCCGACAATATACAATTTAAAAATCCTACGCAAGCTTTTGAAAGTATCTTCCAGTAGGTAGTGTCGTGAGATTCTTATGCCTGTTGCATGTGTCTGAAGTCTTCTCTCCACACACTGAGCTGTTCAGCAATAACTATTACATGTAAATGTTCTGCCAGCATCTCTAAGAGGCTGCAGCCATGAGATCATCTTTAAGTTCTGAATCTAGACAAGAAAAGGAAGGACCCAGCTGATACTGTATACCTAATTGAGAAGCCTTGAGCTCCAGGCCTTTGCAAGTGTCTACCAATGTCATTGCTGGGATATGCTGTTTATAACAATGCAAAGTATTTGCACAGCTGGATCAGAATCTATGCAAAAAACACCCCCCGACACTGGTCCATTTGGAAGCCACTTTGGCACAAAYGTCTAAAAAAAGAAGAAATGCTGAGAAAAGTACATCTGTTTTGTGGTGTGTCTATGTCTAGAAAAAGTTTATCCTCTGTTGAGGGACTGGCAACATCCAGGGAAGCATCTAAGCAGAAACTACAGAAAACAGTGGTATGTATTCTCCACAAAGTTTCCAGATACAGGAAAGGCCAGGCAGAAGTTTCTCCTGAGAGGACTCAGCTGTGAGTACACATCTCTGCCTTTCATGGCTTCTCCATTAAGCATGGAGGGTTTGCTAATTTGTGCAGAGAAACTGAGTACATTAGTATTGTGGAAATATTGCTTTCAAAAGGCCCTGTCACACTTCTAATGATAGTTCAGGTCTGCTGAGCTCTTTCTTGATGTTGCTGAGCCCATTTCATTAGTTTTTCCTGGCTCCACAGACAGCTGATCACAGCACTGTCAGCATTGTGTTTCTGCTTAAGGTTTGTCTCAGTTTTGGTCTAGGTTAAAGCAATTATGGAATTAATTACTGACTGTACAGCTGTTCTCCCTTGGACTCTGCCAAAAGTCAACTTAGCATACAGCCTTCCCTGCACAGAATGCTAGTGACACAAAGCAAATCTAGTGTGCTCAGTGTAGTGTGGAAATAGCAATTCCCACCATATACCCAAACCTGCGGATTACAAACAAGCGCCTTGCCAAGAAAGCTGCCTTGCATCTGGCGTGCCTGTCAGCTCTGCAGCCTTCCGGCAGGTGCTCCGAGCATGCCTCTGGAGTCTGTAACACACCATTTGAAAAGAATATATAAAAGTCAAAGATTCAGATTGGTTTGCCCTTTAAAAGCATTTTTCTGCCTGTTTAGACTATCTAATCCTCTAATCATTTATTTTAATACTGAACCTGCCTCATCAGTTCTAGCGGAATTATTTTTCAAGCTCATCATTGGTGCTGTGCATTTCAGCATGCWGCTATGTACTTATGTTTGGTCCATTTCCTTTATGTTCCCAGACACTTTTTCTCCCACAAACTGCAACTAAAATTGCCAAAATACAATATATAGCGCTCTGTGAAATTATGGGTAATTTTTTAGACACTTGAACCATCATATTCACTTCGGTTCAGTTCTCCATAAAATATGCATGTGATAAGCATGTAAAAATACAGCTTATCTGTGATTTAACAAATGAACCTCTGGGATTAAAGCATCCTCTTTAAATTACCCTCTCAAGCGAACACACCCCAATTTTATGCAGACAGGAATGCGTTTTACAGGCATCAGACCCAGAGCAGCTCTGACCTTGGGCCCTAGCTATCATTAAACCTTTTTAGATCATCTCTTTTAAAAAGTGAGAGCGTTCCCTGCTCTCAGTGAATTGGGGTCAGTCAGCCTGTTCAAGCTGATCCATGGTGTGTTGCCCTCCACCTACTTCCCTACAGCCTCCCCAACCACAGTCCTGCAAAAACATCTCCCRTGAGCTTCAGAAGGTAGATTATAGCTGTAAAGGATCTTTCTTAAAAGATCACAGATAATCGAGTCTCGTAGTCATCCTTTACGCAGAGATGAAGTACCAGACTCCTCATTACCTCAGCTGGGGTAAACACAAACACTTTTAAAAGCCTGGCCCATGGTCATACAACCAGACACTGGTTAAAAGAGAATAAAACAGGGAAATAACCCATTTCTTCAGGTTTTTATATCCATTTGGGGGAGGGGGGTGGCAATATTTCCTTAGTGCTTCAAGTTTTTTTTTTTTTCCTTTTTTTTTGCCTTAGGCTTCTCTGGGAACTTAAAGCTTCCACCATAAAGCACTTCCTTCCTCTCCTCAGCCTCCGGGGGCTGCGGCAGCTGCTGGTTTTGGGGGTTGGACCGCTGGGCACCCTTCGAGCCTCCGCGCAGCCRCGATGATGGCGGCGGCGGCAGCGCCCCGGAATGTTCTGGAACGTAGTGGTGTCGCCTCAGGCCGCCCAGGCCCGCCTGGGGGGCGGAGCCCGGCCCGGCCCCGCCCCAGCACTGCCGGGCACCGCCCTGCATGCGCGCCCAGGCAGCTACTGCCTGTTTGGCCCCGGGGGCTATCACGGTGCTGGGGCAGTTATAAAGTAACAAAGTGAATTTAAATGCTTAAGTCTTCATTCCGAGGTGACCCCGGGGTTTATAGCCTCCGGTGGCGCCCCGAGGAGCCAACCCTGTAGTGCTTCAGATTATTTATTCGGGAGCTGTTCGCACCCGCGGGTGTGCGGCCTAGGCAGCCGGCCCGGTCTGTCGCGGGCTGGGAAGGAAACGAGCCGCTCTGCCTTCCTAGCGGCCGTTCGAGCGGTTGTCGCCAAGGGCTCTCCCCGATCTCCAACTCGATAGTCCCCGCAGGAGCTGAGCATAAAAGCATGCCTAGCCTTCCCGTGCGCTGAGTGCTAGTATCACTGTTCGTACAGGGAGCGCTGGAAGCCTATGGGGATGACGAGCCAGGCTCCCAAAGTTTAGTGCTAATTCTCCATTGTTATGCTCATAATTTACAATTCACTGGATTGCATAAATCACCTGATCAAGGAACAGAAACAATGTCTCCTCCTTTAAGAAGCTAACCACATTGAGACTTCTGACATTTGAATAGTGAACCCTTACAATAAATCACTGGGATACTATTCAAAGAGCACAACAATGATGTTTTTTAAGAAACTGGCAAATGATTTTGAACAAATAGGCTGGATAAATTTAAAAAATGTGTGAACAAAAAGAAAAATAACATTATTAATCATAGTTTATGTTTGCACTCTTTCCTTTTGCAAAAAACAACATAGCTTAGCTGTTTGCACTCTGACAGTCCTCATGATAGCTTTACTCAACAGGTAGCAGAAATAGGGGTTTTTTTTAATTCTTTTCTATTGATTATTTTCATCTGGAAGAACTATAGGGATAGAAGTGGTAATAGAGTTTATTTTTTGGAACAATATATTATTTGTTTTCTAGAGTGTGTTGTATTCTCATTCTCCCTTGTAAGCAAAGTCTGAATTGGCCCTGTGATACCTGTGAAATTGTGCTTCCATGTATAATTTCTTACACTGCTTCTAGCTTTCACTAATTTTCAAAAAGTTGTCCAGTGGCTCCCTGCCAATTTGGAAATCTCTATAAATGCAAAGCAACTCTCTGAGGATCATTTTGGAAGTACAGATACTTTTGGTTTCAGTAATAGACAAAGCAGAATCTAAAAAACATTTTGTGATATTTATTTATACAGCACGAATGGGCAAAACACTCTGTATCATGCTGATAAAGTTTTAATTCCCAGACTGCAGCTTAGAAATTCAGACCCTTTTCCCCCTCCTACTGTGAAGCCTGGCTGTTCCAGAAGCAGAGAGAAGCAAATGAGATTTTACTAAAATGGTATGAAAATTATCAATAACCAAGAGATCAAATTTCACCCTCTGGTATATATAAATCTGAAATGACCTCAGCAGTTTCAGCTGAGTCACTTCCAGTTTACACTAACATATCTGATACTGGAATTTTGCTTCTCTATGCTATTAATCAGCTGCTTTTTTAACTGTTCTCATCATTTCATGCTTAGAGCTGGGACTACATGCCTCCACATGCTGCATCATACCTGCAGTTCGAGCACACTTTAGCTGTAGTCCAGTATAACATAATAAGCATTTAAATAAGCATGTACTCAAGCCTAAATTACTGGACTAATGCTCATTGACTCAAGCAGTTCAGATTACCATTGAGGTCTTTAGGTGCTAGCACCTATTTCACTGTGTTAGTTGTACAGGACTGGACAACCAGCCAACCCTGATGGGGTTTGGTTTAGTTTGATTTAGTTTTTTGCATCTGGAGAATGACAAAACTTGCAAAAAATAGAACAGGGTAGGCAATTTGCAAGCAAACCWTGACAATAATGGAAATGAGGATATGTTTAGGACTGAATTTTAGGCTGCTCCAAACAAGCAAGATGTAACTTTTTATTTGAGGGGGTCAGAAAAGTGTTTTATTCCAGCTGAAGAGTTCAGAGTAGGTGTGGGGGATGGGGAGGCTTTGAGTCTGTTTTCAAGTTAAAAAAAAATCTTGACATTCTAGAAATGCAGCATTTCCACAATTTTTAATCAAGTTCCCTTTTTGAGCGAAATAATTTGTGGACAGCTTTTCTAGACCAATATAGTTGGTTTTTTTGGAGGGGAAGAGGGGATTGTCAGAAGACTTTATCCACCTGTGCTGTAAATGGCACTTTTACAAAGAACTGCTGTTTACTGCAGAGCAGTGGAAGCTCATCTAAGTGTTTTTCCCTGCCAGTGCAAGAGCGATATCGGATACTACCATGGTCTGGATGGAAACCATCATAGAATCAGCAGTCTGAATTCACTTGGCCACAGAACAACTGCAAGGTAGCTGGCTAAAGCCTCCCAACCTAGCCATACCTTTCACAGAATCACACCATGGTTGAGGTTGGAAGGAATCTCTGGAGATCATCTAGCCCAACCCTTTTGCTCAGATAGGATCACCTAGAGCATGTTGACCAGGAATGTGTCCAAATGGCTTTTGAGTATCTCCAAAGAAGGAGACTTCATCACGTTTCTGGGCAACCGGTCTTCGATTCTAAAAGACAATGTCATATACTCTGGGCTTAAATCAAAAATAGCCAAGTTAAAGAGGAGAGCAAATAAATAGCAGTAGTTTCAATGAAAACAGGAAGGATTTAGATATTTAGGACTATTACATTGCTTTCAGTGATTTAGATGATTAAGAAACTCTAATCCATAAAGACTCTTGAATTGAAATATAGAGGTAGGGATTTGTTTGCTTATTTATCTAAGATCCTTGAAACCACTTCTTTCTCACTATTATTTTACATTTAAAAAATCTCTCCTCTGATGTATATTGATTTAGTGAGTGTTTTGCATGACAACTTCGRTTTGCATAAAGGAAGATCTCATCCAATATTTTTTTTCCTAAGAAAGCTATTCTGAGAAGGTATGTACAACAAATATACTAAATGTACAGTGCTTCTTCTTCCTCAGATTATATACTGTCAAATCAAGAGACATACAGAAAGAGTTTATTCTACTGCAATAAAAATATTCATTTAGCACATCACACATTCTCAGAATCACAGAATGGTTGAGGTTGAAAGGGACCTCTGGAGATCATTTATTGCAACCCCCCTGCTCAAGCAGGGTCACCTAAAGCACGTTGCACAGGATCACATCCAGTTTGTTTTGAGTATTTCTAAAAAAAAGGAGACTCCACAACCTCTCTGGGCATCCTATTCCAGTGCTCTGTCACCCTCACAGTAAAGAAATATTTTCCTCGTATTCTGACGGAACTTCCTGTGTTTCAGTTTGTGCCCGTTGCCTCTTGTCCTGTCGCATGGCACTACTGAAGAGATCGGCCCCACCCACTTGACACCCTCCTTCAGATACTTACATATATTGAGAAGCTCCCTTCTCAGTCTTCTCTTCTCCAGGCTAAACAGGCCCAGCTCTCACAGCCATTCTTCATAGGGCAGATGCTTCAGTCCTCTAATCATCTTTGTAGCCCTGCACTGGACTCTCTCCATTAGCTCCATGTCTCTCTTGTCTTGGGGAGCCCAGACACAGTACTTGAGATGAGGCCTCCCCAGGGCTGACTAGAGGGGCAGGATCACCTCCCTCGACCTGCAGGCAACGCACTTCCTAAGGCACCCCAAGATAGCATTGACCTTTTGTGGCTTCAAGGGTGTATTGCTAGCATATTGCTAGCTCATGGTCAACTTGTCCACCAGAACTCCTAGATCCTTCTTTGCAGAACTGCCTTCCAACAGGTCAACCCCCCAACCTGTACTGGTGCAGCGGGTTAGTCCTCTCTAGGTGCAGGACCCTGCACTTACCTTTGCTGAACTTTGTGAGGTTCCTTTCTGCCCAACTCTCCAGCCTGTTGAGGTCTCTCTAAATGGCAGCACAGCGTTCTCGTGYATCAGCCACCCCTCTCAGTTTGGTATCATCAGCAAACTTGCTGAGGAGGTGCTTTGTCCCTTCATCCATATTACTGATGAATGCATTGAACAAGACTGGACCCAGTACAGACCCCTGGGGACACCACTAGCTACAGGCCTCTGACTAGATTCTGAGCCACTGATCACAACCCTCTGAGCGCTGCCATTCAGCCAATGTTGATATTAACATGTTAACATGTTAATATGTTAACATGTTAGTGCTATTACCAGGAACAGGAATCAATTCAGATTAGTGAAGATAAAATTGTAACAGACTTAGAAGTAAGATATGTTTTTTCTTCTATTTTTTTCTATTGGTGCTATATTTATTAGCATCTTGGAAAGCTCCTATGGAATTTAGATGAAGCGTTTGACTGAGGTCTTTTAAGTAGGCTTTGCCCCAACTCAGGATCTGAGTTAGCTCAGAACAATGACATGAGCAGCTAGGAAAAATGTCCACAGATAACCAAGACCATATCTCTGTCAAGCACCCAACTAAACTACATAATGGATGTCCTGTTGCAGCTTGTATCCCACTGGCTCCAGGGGAAATGGTTTCAATTAATCAAGAGTTCTAGAGGAAGGTAACATTTACTTGAAATGTTTCTCATTCACAAAGAGAAGATCTGAAATCACAGATAAACACAGATGTTCCTTCCATTGCCATTCTACAGTAAGTGATGTCTTAAGACTAGGTTATAAGTTCTGAACATAAGTCCTGACATGGGCCTTGCAATTAAGTTATCTTTCTGCACAGTTAAAAACTGAGATACCTTTCCAGGAATGCATGTTCTGTATTTTTAACTTTTCTCATAGTATCAATTAAGAATATGTTAACAAATCTTACTTATTTTAGTTATTTTAGGTAGATTAATTAAAATTTGTTAACTATCACATAAGGATGACTTTTAATTGCAGTTCAATTTGCCTGATGAATCATGGTATTGAGAAGGAAAGACATACGAAGCTTGCATGACTAATGTATAATCCTAGAACTCTGTTAAGTTTCTAACTCCTTTAATAGGTATAGCTACTCTAGAAAATGATGACACATATCTCCAAGAGATACAGCAAATAATACATTGTTAAGTAAATTCAAATTAACTGGTAGGATAAAATCACCAGATTGTTGACTACGAGAAGTGCCTAAACCTTATATTGCCTAGCTCAGAAGTGGGGAAAATCTGTTCAGCTGAATTTACTCTCAAATGCATCACCACTTAGGAACTAAAGCAGGACTAACTAGAGAAAAAAGGTGGGAACAGAGTTCCCAATGTTGTAATGCTACTACAGAGTGAGAATTTGAGCCTCTTCTCCCTGTTCTATTGAAAATCATAAGCCACCCAATTAGATTTGTCAACTGACCTCAGTGATTCTTAGCTTCTTTGCACTCCAAAATGATTGCACAGACACTGATTAGAATAAAACAAATATCAGTTGTGCTTCCTGCAGCATGCCAACTACCAGATGTACTTTAGAAGACAAGTAATTATAACATTCCAAGATTATTAGATTAGATTAGCAACAGTACAGCTGCAACATAAAGTAGGCACAAATTTAATTACCATGTTAATTTTCTCTTGGTATGAGAAATACAGACTACACTCCTATATATTTGCTTTACACATTAAACCTTGCTAATACTACTGTAAAAATGAATAAAGCACTTTTAAAAAATGAAAACTCCATTGTATTTGCTAAAAGTATTATGCTGAAACATTCAGTGAGTATTATGTAGCTCTGGCATCTTAAAAATGCAAAAATGAACTTTCATCTTTTTTAGTGGACATAAAGCTGTTAAGCACTAGGGAAAATACAGCTATCTTTGGCCAAACTATGCCCTGTCTTATATCAAAACTTTCGAATTTTTGAATAATTTGCTCCAGTTAAAACAGGAAATAATTCTGTAAAAAGTCTTGGGATTTCCTTCTCCCCCTTTGACAATCAGCACTAATTGTGAAAGAGACTCTAGTGAAAGAAAAGAAAAAATCAATATGATATTCTAACTGAAAATGCTTGAATTGGGCCCAATCCCCAGAAATTACTGAAAGTTCTGCTTAAACAGGAAAATATAAGCCAGAATCAGTTAGCCAGTGAGAGTTACGTGATTTCTGTTATACACACTGTAACGCAGAAAACCTGCAGCCCTTAGTTTCATGTGATCAAAAAAAAAAAAAAAAAAAAAGTATGAGAAAAAGTGTCTATGCAGGATTTGCTGTCTCTAATATGTAGATGTCATGTTACGGTCATACAGAAGGAAAAACTTCCATACTTGAATATTTTCCCAAGAGCTAGGTGATGGTCCTAGTAGTATTCACTAAGTACCGATAAAGAAATTGTAGTACCCTGRTTGGGCTGTAAGAGCACTAACTCGCTTCTCTTTGAAGGAGCTCATTACACTAGTGCTTGAGAAAAGTCCATCTGAAAGGTCAGAAAGTAGAAATTTGCTGGTGGTGACAGTGGTGAGCGTGGGGTGGTCTCTGACCCTCCAATGTCCAGCCTACACCAAGGAGGCATGCTGGCTTACTGAGCGTGATACAGGTCTACCTGCAGAGCTGAGATGATTAACTCTGCTGTGCTGCATGGAAAGGGGACAACCTGGGAGGAGACCAGAAAACACCATGGCTAGCAGCCATGCTCAGAGAGGTGCCTTATCAACTAGTTAGGAGTCACAGCCCCATTTGGACATCAGAAAATTGTAAYGTTCTTTCTTTTGGAAGAAAGCATTGCACTAGCCTGTTTTTAGTTCTTTTCTTCTTCCTCTTCTTTCTCATCTTCTTCGGAAATTAATTTTCATGCCTCCTATTCAGTTTATCGTTGCCTTAGATGATAGCAACTGCCACATTCCATCTGGGAATATCTGCTATAACTGGTATTGGTTTACTTAGCAGCAAAAAGAACTGTGCAATATGAGCCTTCAGAAAACAAATTCTACCCTCAGTTGTTCACAGACAAGTCCCATTGAACCTGGGGCATAATTTCACCCTATAAATTGTTTTTATCAGCAACATAATGTTTCTCTATAAACTGATCTGGATTGCTAGAGTGAATATAAAGTGCTATTTCTGAACAGTAAAGCTATTTTCCTCCCAGAAGTAGAATATGCTTCTATTTTTGGCAAGGAACTCACTCTCTACCCTGGGATAGCCTGAGTGAGTAAAAGGAACAAACCACTATGAACTGAATACTTAAAAAAGAAAGAAAGAAATCTCTCCTCCTGCTTGTGAACAGAAGATTGGTTCATTTGTGCATTCTGTGTAAAACTCCCAACAAAGTCCTTTGTGTCATCGACATAAAAAGAATCTTTTGCACAGGCAAGAGATTAGGATGGCCAGCGGGAATCCRTGCCACCAGAAATTCAAATCAGAATGGGTAAGTTCATGGGAAGTTGGGATTTTAAAGGGATTGTCCTAATGATGCCAAAAAAGCAACAGTAACAACAGCCAACTCCACGGGCCCATTCAAATTCCCGTTTTTCTTTCAGTAAAGGTATAGTGAGAGAATGGTGTCCAGGGAGCTATTTTCACTTACCTTTAATGGTGCTAGACAAGTGTGAACCATTAAGGTGATACCAGGGTAAGCAAGCCAAGCATTTGGCTCAAGATCCCAACTGTAGCCTCTCTCTCGCTCCCCTTTGTATTAGCAAATTCTTAGAGATCAGTGCTGGTATTAAACATGCTGAAAGGATGTAACGGAGGCAGCTGAAAAGTATGGTCTCACATAGCACAATTAATGCATCAATCTTTCTTACATCATTCTCTTATCTTGGCTCTTAGAGTTGTAGTCAACTCCAGAAATTATAAATGAATATTGGAGCCAGCGATCAGGAATACCGCAGCCGGGGCTCGCGCGCACTGCAGCTGCACTCCCCTCCTGCGCCTGCAATTGTGAGGCCACATTGGGTGCACAGTCGGGCTCCGGAGTCCCCTCCAGGCCTGAGCTGCAGATTCAAAAGACCTTTGAATTAACCTTTTCACTAGAAAAGAGATTGTGGCCCTATAGAAAAGTGTGAATTCAGGGCAAAGCCTTTCTGCAGGATTAGTCTATTAGAAGCAAAAGGAGAAAGCTTTTTTGTTGTTCAAGAAAATATAAGTGATTACAGGATTTAAAGAAAAAAAWTGTCTGTACTGGGTGATATCAAAGCTGAAACAATGCACTCTTATATTCTGTCTAAGTTCTCGTACTGCCCTTATCACTGTAATATCTGACTGCCTTCCAGAAGCATGAGCTAAAAGAGATATTATATAACAGCTGTCCTGTGTGGTCCATTCTTCCATCTTCTCTCAAGAGAAAAGGTGTGTGTGCAATGTAGATCTATTTTGCTAAAGGGGTTTTATTTTATTTTTGGGGCGGGGAGGTGATAAGATTTTATATCAGAGGAAGAAAAGTCAAGGAATTCCCCATCAAATATTTTTTGAGTCCATTCCATTTCCTTCCCTTTTCTGGTTTCTACAATTATTTATCTCATCAATAGCCRAAGTGCTCCCACAAGCTATTCTCACCAACAGTAGAAAACTAAAAGACTACAGATTCCAACTTCCAAAGCTCTCCTCATCACCTTGGAAACAAAGAACTTTTTAATACTTTTGTGTATGTTATTCATAAACATGTGCTTATGCACACTAGGATTTTTTTTTAATGATAAATTATTGGGGAGGTATTTCCAGTCTAGTGATGAATTCAAATCATTTTAAAGGAGAACTTTCAGAAGGATGGAATATGAAATTTGTTCTCCACATAATATCTCAAAGATGGTAGAYAGAAAGTGTAAGCACCTCTGTTTTAATTCAGTATACAACTTTAAATAAAGCTAGCAGTTTTTACAGGCCCTGTAGTAACTAAAGATGAAATTCTTTTCAAATCATGCAGTTTGTATGGCATACAGTTTAATGCACACCTTGTCATGAGACTTTCAGATAGATTCTGATCTTTGTTTAGAAACCATCTGGCCAAAGGAAAATGGCYAACTGTTTCATCTCTTTTTTAAATTTTTTTTTCACTCCATCCCAAAAATATGTTTTGAAATCAGCATTCCGTTTTTCATCCCATTTGTCAAATGTGATAAAGGATTTAAATATCCAGTGCATGTTCATTACATAGAACAAGGTTTGCATAATCACTTGCTTGTAGCAGTAAAATCCTATATCCCTCCCCTTTACAGATGGTGCAGTAATTATAATATAACTCACTGAATATAACATAGGGTGTGGAAAAGATACGTGAAGTCTGCACACGTGATAGCCCACCCTTCTACAGAATTTCAAATGTAACCATTTTTTTGGTTGTATGGTCACATTAAAATTCCCCTTTTGCAACACTTTATGCAAAAACCAAACACCTGGATTCAGAGTTTCCTAAAGGAGTCATCTGCAAATAGGTACTTTCTGCCAAAGTGTCATGAAGATTTATGTGCTTACATTCATGGATTAAATTGAGGACAGGTGGGAGAACATTCAAGTATGAGAAGAAATGATAGCAAATTTATGCGTAAAAAAATGAGGAAGAATAGTTATTATAATTTCTGGTGGTTTAGGTAAAACAGAAGTAGATTTTTTAAAAGGGAAGGTACCATGCCTGAAAAGCAATCCTTCAGCAGTCAAATAATTATCTRTAAGATAGTATGTCCTTAAAATGAAAATAGAGGCATTCTGGAATTCAAAACATACTGTATCATATATAACCACAAATCTAATGTAGCTTGGATGCCATGTGGTACATCAGAACAGATGTTTGCAGACAAGAGGACTTTCAGTGGCTCAAATCGCAGTCAGCATGGTGCATGCAAACAATGAAATACTACAGTCTGCTTTAGTTATATGGGATAGGATAATTTCCTCTTTTTCACCCATCCCCCTTTCCCTTCTTGTCAATCAATCCCTAGTAGAAAACAGTCCCACACATCTCGCCCATCTCTGCTTGCACACTAGGAGGCTGGTGTTCCCATCATGCCGTGAAGGGAGGACAGGCACAGGTAGATGGGGCTTCAGCTCCTGTTCTTGCCTCTCAGGACTCAGGTGGAGAGTGTTGATGGCCTGGGCTGTGCTTCACMGCTATGACACCTCCTCCCACTTCAATCCAGCAACAGCAGCTATAGCTAGAGCAACTCTAGAGCTGTCCTGCTAGTGGTGATGCAAATGGGACGGTTGGGACCTCCTGAGAAATGGTGACCTGTTAGGATCCTTGCAGGAAGCCCACGACCAGCTGAGCACTAATTGCTAAATGCTGGTGCAACACTTTACGTCAGTGCGAGAGGAAATCCAAACCAAGAAAGCTGAACTGAAAGAAAGGAAGACACTGAGTTGTATGTGTACGCTTGTTTTTAAAACTCATTCACATTTCAAACACCTTTTCAACACCTAACCACTCTGAAAATATGATCACTCCATGGCTGGCTTGCTAGAAATGGATGCTGGACTCTGACAAATGACTGCTTCTCTGGATTTACAGGGTGGCTGGATTTTGCATTAAAAGTACTACTGTGTCCAGACTCTATACACATTTGAATTAAATTTTATGCTGAAGAAAATATAAAATACCACAATAGTCAGCTGAGCCAGGTGTACTGTTAGCCTCTGTAAAATGCTTTCAACTCTGTTATCAACATTCATAGTTAACATACTTTGTAATTCAAATTGCTCAGTGCACACTAAATTCTTTTTAGATTAAAACTAAGATTATTCCAATATATGCACCAGAAGTTTGCTGTGCATACACTATTACTCCTTTAAAACAATGGTGCAATTAATACCAATGTATTCCCAACTGTTAAATCACAAAAAGATGATTATACTGAGGCAAATTAAATCTGAAGCATATTTACAGCCTTTCCCTCCTCCTGCCACCATAGGAAATTACTGTAGATGTAGACATTTCAGTCTTCCTCAGAAGTATTATGTTATGCAAAAAATTTAATTAAATAAATATATAGTTAGGAACAGTCATGAAGGTTAAGGGACATCTGCAAAGAGAAAACTATCATTCCAGACTCTTTGTCTAAGTTTATTTAGTAGAGGAACTAGAGAAAATTTTAGATCGGGTTGTAAGGTGCTAATGGTCTGACTAGATAAATGTTAGCTTCCAAAGTCTGGATGCCAGAAGAAACTGTAACATAGTGAAGAGCTGATACAAAATTCCACTAGCCAAGAAAAACATGTCATTCTGCACACAAATTAGGGCATAAAGTATTATATCTCAGTATAACATTGATGTAGTATTCTATTTCATTTTCTAGCTTTCAGAACAGCTCAAGATTATTGCTCTATAGTAATCCTCCCATACATACATTTATTTTAAAAGTTCTTAAGTGGAAACGATAAACCTGTGCCTCATAAGCTAAAATTTATTTTTTTATTCAGTGTTGCTTATTAGATTCAGTGTTGCTCAACTCCTCAGAAATTTAAAGCTTCAATATTTTTCTCCCTAAATTTATTTTTCCTATATCACACAAGCATAAAGGTTTTTCAACACAGACGAATTTCATGAATTCTGAGCTACTGAAATTAATCTTCTTATCAGAACAAAATTAAATGATTTCTGTAGGGACAATGACTTCAGGATAAGGCCTTTCTTATTGTAATACCTTGGCAAGCAGAATGGGTTGAATTAGGCTAGCATTAACTACCATTAACAACAACCAGTTCAGTGAGTACATCTCAGTTAATTTAGCTGTATGCACCAGGTCCTAGTCCACACACAGCAGAATTTTTTACTGTTCCAATTTTCTCTGCAAAAATAATTTGATCCCTGCACCATACCCTCACTCAGTAATACTTCAGTTCTCAACTTCTCCTTAGACAAAAGGGTAGCACTAGCCCGGTTGGATTTGTATGTYGTTTCTGAATTTTGAAAGCAGGATTGCTTTTAAAGCTATGTCTAGTCAATTCATCCTACTAGATACTACTGAAACTTCTAGGAATTGATTATTCTTCAGACAACACAGTATGCTTCCTGTCTAAGGATCACCAGTTTAACACAACCTCTGGAAACATTTAAATTAAGTTAGACTAATATGTTATAGCTACACTGTTTGCAAACTCTTTGAAAAGTGGCAGATTCAAAGCATTCCCCCTTCTCAACAGAGTATTATGTTTTTTGWTTGTTTGTTTGTTTTTTTATCTATTTACACTTTGGGGTCAAACTTTGCCCTCATTTTCACCTGAACAATCACACTGAAACCAGTGGAAATAGGCAAATGAAAAAGAAAGCAAATGTAAAGGAACGTCATTTTTCCTTTTTCTCAAAGATAAGATTTCCCATAGCAGTGCCCTCTGAGAAACGATTCATTTTAGACAAAATTAGTGTCAGTGGTAATGCTGTTGATTTTTAGCAATTGTGTTACACCAGGGATAGATTTAATCCCACTGTTCTTTGTTGTTCTCCTTAATAAGCCACATTATGTCACCCAGTCTGCATGCAAAAGTTACTGTTACTTAATTACTTTGCTTTTATAAGAAAAACTACCAGATTCAGTTGCGTATATGTGGCCACCAGTAAATGTGGCCAAATCAAAGTTATGCACTCCAACCCAAATATTTTTTACYTTGTTACTGCACATATAATTGGATGCAGTTTATAGTTGTATACAGAATTTCTATGATAAAAYTCCATTAATCACAAATTCATCAATGCAGCAAAAATACAACCAAGCAAATGTGGTATAATGTTACAAACCTAARACATGTTTTTTTAGGATGGAAAGAGGCCAGGATCCCCATCTTCATCTATCCCCTAATGTTACATAAATGACTAAGTCATCATATCAGTGGTTTTCACATGGAAATATAAACACCACTGAAATTCCATACTGTATAAATGGCTGTGACTCTAGAGTGCTTAAAATTACCAGCAGTACCATAAGAGGAGTGTACACAACATCCATTCAAGGATGAGAAGAGCCAASGTCTGGCACTGTGGCCCAGGAGACAGGGCATTAATTGACATTCAGAGTTCTGTTCCTGGATGCGTTATCAGCTTCCTCTGTGCCCTAACACACAGGTCACTTCATATCTCAGGCTTCCCACTTCCCTCCAGCTCCTAAAGTGTTTCTCTTTTACACTTTTTCAATCTGGTTAMTTCACCCTAAGGGGCTCAGACCTAGTATGCATCTGTACAGCTCCCAGGAGAATAGGGTCTCAAACATTATTTGGCTTCTAAAGCACTATTCTAGCACTGACTAAAAATAACCTTTCACGGAGGACAGTGTGGTCCCAGCTTCATTCTCTCCTGCATCACTGAAGAGCTGAAGTCAGTGGAGTTGCTCCTAATATGTTGTAGCATCCAGGTGAAAAAAAATTTTGCTCCTTTCATACTTTCGCACCTAAAATAAAGCCAGGCTATATTCTGACTTCTAATTCTGTTCTAAAGTCTAATTATAGTCTCTGAATCAGCAAAGAGTCACAGCTTAAGCTTTTCCTAACAACTTCGGTGTCTCAAGAAGACAATTCACAGACAATAGGTGGTTTTGAAATCTAATAGGGAATGACATGCCTCTGATTTTGAAGCAGAATTCCATTCTATACTGATGGCCCTGTTGGCTCAAAGTATCATATTTACATTCTAGTTTTTAATGGTTTGCAGTTAAGAATCAGAAAAGCTGTTCTGTAGGTGGTCTAAATTATATCCTGTGTGCATGCTGCATGCTGAGAAGAGTTTGCTGATCTAACAGATGATAAAAGACTAAGCAATCATCCACTGTAAGTCCAAATCTTTACCCTGGCAAACATCACATTGATTTTCACAGGATTTTTCCCTGAATAATGACTGTAGAATTTGGCCCATTTTGAACACACCAACGATTAACATTCCAGCATCAGGAACCTTCTCCTTTCTGTCTATTTGAAAGCTGATTCCCATTACTGCAATAACCAAAAATCTTAGCATGTTCTAGTCTTTTTTAGCCTCAGATTTCTCTGTGATGAAGCATTTTCTCCTTTTAATAGGCAGATAATAGGTTTTTTAGATCTATTTGGTTACCTAAAAATGTAGATGGATGCCTTGTGGGATTTTCAGAAGACTCTGCCTGCCTGTCTCTCACTAAAACAAATGAAAATTCGCTCCTAAATGTCCTCAATGAGTCATACCAAAGTGACTGATGTAAAAAAATACATTAGGCATCTCTGACAAAGCAGGAGATTTATTCTGCAACCCRTATGTCAAGCCAGTATTCAGGTCCCTGCACTTGACTTCTGCTAAGACTATCTTCCTCCTTTCATTTTCTGTTGTTCAGAAAAAGCATCCTTTAACATAGGACCTGGTCTCTGAATCTGCTCCTAGCCCAGTAAGAAGGTCTTATCCTGACTGAGGCTGGGAATGCTTGAATTAATTAAAATTCATGAAATTAATCGATGGCAAAAAAATGGAAATTATAGTGACACTGGTGGAAAGCTGCCACATTCCRTTTTCATTTTTAATTTCAGAATTGAAATATAGAGATGCTCACAAAGGGGCTTTTTTATATCTGAGGGATGGATAAAATTTAAACAACAAATGACCTGTAACAATCATCTCCTAAAACTTTGCATTGAAAACTTGCACCTTTGTGATAAAAAAGGCAGAAAAGGTGATATAAAAACTTCTGAAGCTATGTTCCATACATATGAGCTAAGCAACTCAGACTGTAAGATAGTCACTTTGTGCTTGCATATCTAACACCATTTATCTGTAATTTTTGAGGATATGCTCTGCAAGGCTTAGCAGCTTTTCCGCTGTTTGTATTGGGTTACTAATGGCTATATCTACAGTGGCAAGTAAGCAGTGCAATTGTGCTAGAGCTGTAGAATAAAGCAGCTGATGCTGAGAACCCAAAATCATCACTGTGTGCATTAGCGGGGCTGGTCCAGTGGCCTGAACCCAGCCATGGCAGAGGCACACAAGGTGCATTTCTGGAGCACACCTTCCAGGAACACATTCTCTGAAAATACAGTTAACTGGGGGGAACAATTGGGAGATTTACCTCAAAAGCTCAGGCTTGATCCAAAGTAAAATGAGAAGCCATGTAAGGAAAAGATTAAAATGATTAACTTGAGGCAATCACAGGGAAAACAGACCCTTTTTATGTTACTTTTTCATAATCCTGAAATAATCCCTGGAAGAAGGTGAATTTCAGTTTCCTTCAACACCTACTAATATGTCTGAGACACATTTGGTAACCTTTATTCCTCTTTCTAGTATCCTGTAGGCCTTTGGGGGAGAGATTTTTGTAGCTATTTCTCTAGTTGAATGTAGTTMTACTTACAGCCATGAGTTAGTAAAACTTTGAAAGGCCCCACAGTGTCTCAGCTCTCCATCAGGCTTAGACACACACAGGTTAAATAATATTTTAGCAGATATGGTTCTCTCTTGCTTCCACTCTTTATTCAATTGCCTGCCTACAGATCCAGTAAACAGTGAGAGAACAGAAATATCTGGACTACCTCTTCATTCTCAATAAAAGGCTAATATGCTTGTGCATAACCAAAGGAGGACAGGGGGAGAAATAATCCAGGCAAGTCCAGAGCTGCTGCCAACTCTTGACAGTGCAGGAAGAGGAGCATGCTGGCAAGTCCCGGAGCACGTACTCTGCTGCAGAGGTTGTACCTGAGGGATGAGCAGGCAAGACTTCCTACTTCCAGAAGCAACCATCGCGTCCTCATCTTCTCTCTTCACATGCCCTTGGCAGTGACAAATGCAGCTCTTCACAGTTCTGCTCCCTGCTACCCCCCATTCTTTGCCTTTGACCTCCCAGTTTAGGTAATGCAGCCTTTCTGTGCCCTGGAATGAACCGTGAGCTATTGAAATGTCAGACATGCTTTTTGGTGGGTGCAAACACTGATGTTTTGTCTGCTACTCCTTCTAGCTTGAGTTCATTTGTCTTGGTGTTTCTCACAGATGGTTACAATAAAACTGCAAATGGTTTCCCTGCTAAAAAAAAAGAAAAAAGAAAAAAGAAAAAAAAAAGAAAAAGAAAAAAAGAAACACTCTCCCTTTTTGGTTTCTTAAGTGAAACTTAAATATCTTAGTTAGGAAGTACACTTAGGATTTTATGTTAAACTATTCAGTAAAGTACTTTTAGCTTCATTCACCTGGTTTTTGAAACAAATTCAAATCTCTTTGGAATGGAAATGTTCCCTTTGCAATCCAAGAAAGAGGAGGAATCTTTTTTACAGAGCCTTAGGCAGAAAAGGCTATGTGTAATAAATAATAACACTAATATTTTCAACACTCTTCTTGGTCTTTGCATTAATCATCACTTATGCATAAAAAGTAGCAGACTTTCTAATCTACTTATAAATTGTTTTGCATATTTGCTCATGTTTATAGCYTTTTTTTTTTCATCTAGCTCACTAGATCATGATGGGATAATTTTAGAAAGCCTGCAGCTAGATTCTCTCCTACTTGCACTGACTCCCTGCTCTGAACAGCAGGATGTCTATTCCATGGTAATATAAGAAAAATAAGAACAAGTTTTCACTGCAAGAGTTCCTCTCTTAGTTCAGTCAGACTTTCTGGGAGGAGAGATGAAAATGGGTTTTGAAATACAAAAGAATGTTATAGCTGATTTTTCTCCAGGGTTTGTCATAGCCCATTAGCAGCTATCTAGAAGTATCAGTGTCATAACGCRTTGGCAATGCACTCATCTATCTATCATATGAATGTCTATTCATGTAAACTTACAACTTGGCTCGACCAACTATGCAGAAATATTGTCTAACAGGAAAGAAATGCTTTTAGACTTTCATGTGACAAATATCAGTAAAAAAAAAAATCATATGCTTTACAGAGGCTGRTACCTATGTTGGCGTACTTTAGACGGAAACGGTCATCGTCATAGGTGGTTTYACTACATCTGCACCTTTTATAGTCTAGATATCTTTCACCTTCATTAAAATCCCTTGCTATACATGGAATTCATGGCCACAGTGCTCATTGCAGTTCAGATGTAAAATACASGTCCTTACTTTGCCTAATAACATCACATTTTTTCCCCTTGTATTCGATTAGGCCTATTTTATTATAGAAATCTGTATATTCAGTTCTTGTAAGGGATTACTGTAAAATATTCCTATAAATAATTGTTCGCTTTAAGGATAAAGTGAGTTAGAATTTGCTTCCAAAGCATTTTCATCAATGTACTGTCAGCTTACTGCTGATACCTTTTAATTACATGCAGCTTTTTTTCTGGAGATTTATCCGTAAATCTCTTGATAATCCCAGCAAAATCTTGATGTCAAATAATGAGCCATTTACCTTACAGTGCAATTATATCAGGCAAAGAAAAGGATCTAAATGATTCCTTTTTTTTTCAGCTTAGCAATATAAAATTGTTAAATGGGAATACAGTTTAGGAAATACCAATCCACAAAGGAGAAAATTTAGTAAAAGAGACTGGGTTACATGTCTTCCTCTGACCACTGAAAAGAAAAAAAAAATCGACTGCAACTCTTTGGGATGCAATTTCATCTTTTAGGAGTTTTATTCAGACTCCCAAATGAACATGTATTCTTAAGCTTTTGTCTCCAAATGAGAAAATAAGACCAGCTATGCTTACTGCAGTTCAACAGAAACATAGAGAAGCAAAAGAATTATCATCTAAGCTGCTCCTGAATTTCAAATAAAATTTATATGTGAAGTAGCATCGCTATTTGAAATATAATTGCAGCTGCAAATATTCCAGGGTTGCTCAGTGAAATTTAATAAATAAATAAAAAAATTGGGTGTGAACATGTAGTGGATCTGGGCATTCGGCAAAGTGCCATCTATTTAAGACCTACGGAGGTTTTGTGCACATTTTTCTGATTGAATACTATTCTCACAGTCAGTCAGAATGCAGTGCAAGTTGCCAGAAATCATTCATCAGACCCT
Source organism: Rhea americana (assembly GCF_003343005.1). NCBI lineage: Eukaryota > Metazoa > Chordata > Aves > Rheiformes > Rheidae > Rhea > Rhea americana. Next base: position 1,408,998 of record NW_028186038.1, on the reverse strand, counting down.
TGCAGAAAAGCCTGTCAGCTAGGGCTATAGGACTAGAGCCAGGCTGTCAAGTTTTGGGCTTGCAGCCAGTCTGTCATGGTTTGAGGCTGGTAGCCAAGCAGTAACTTTGATGTTTAAGGGGTTAGCCAACTGGTATGTGAGGGTGGCCTATCAGCTCAGAAATAATATACCGCACTCAAAGGTCATGAGTTCTGAAACTAATCTGGCTGTTATAATATTTCTAATAAAAACTGAGGTAGACATTTTATATTGTAAAAAGTGTTCAAATTATTTCAGTATTTGTTTTGATTAAAACTTCCATTACACGTGCTTTTCATTATGCAACTCAATTAGTATATAAAAGATTTTCTGTTTAAAATGTTCAAATGAGCATAATTGTTCAATTTGGAAAGATTACAATGCTTTTATTTAATTAACACTGCAATAAATACTTCATTTTGTAATGAACCCCATACTTTTGGGCCATTAACCATTCAATAAATTTACAGTATGGAAGGTTCTTTATAGGGAAGAAGATAAATAAAGCTATTTAAATGAATGCGCAACAGCTATGATGCTAAGCAGCAAATTATAGCTTTTTGCTTCCCATCCACTGGAGTTGTACCTCAATTACAAACATATGGCAATGTAATAAACACTATACATTTCAATTACTATTTTGAACATAAGTTACACAACACTCTTTCAAATTTGCTATGTAGAAATGCAGTTTACGTTCATGGCATCTTACACAGAAAAATAATATGAAATAAATTCTCATCTGCCTTTCCCCTTCCTCTTCTCGCAACCCATTCACAGCTTATTTGGTTCTGCAAACTCTTGTTGGAATTCTTGAGTTTAGGTCTAGATCATTTGTTTTTTAATGAGAATAAAAGGAATCAAAAATCCTAAGCTATTCAATAGCTTATTTTTTACCATARTGATACGGTGAAGAAAAATCCTCTGGTAGTACTGTAGCACACTGCTCAGTAATAAATGAAATAAATGAGAATACGGGCTCTAACAAAATGATAGGAATATAGTCCTAGCATTACCTCTGCAGCCAGATAATGTATTAAACTCCTTCTTTCTGACAACTGCAACATGCACATCTAAACCTATAAATCAGAAAGAGGCTTGACATGAAAAAGTAGTTCTTTCTGGTGGTGGAAGTACTGCTCCGACTCGACCGGAAAGCCACATCATCCCTGAGCGCCCACAAGCTGGSCAGTCCGACCCCCACGAGACTGACCGCAGTGTGGTAAATGCCTTCTAGTCCCAGCAGGATCGGCAGGAGCTGGGTGCTCTCAGCGCTGGCGGAAACTGTTAGCGGCATTTCGCGTTAGCGCAGGCTGCCTAGGARCTGCCCCCGGGGCTGCACTGCCAGGCCTACGTGACTGGCTGTTTTGCCCTTCTACGATGTAGGTGTCATGTAAAAGCTGCTCACCTCTATCAGTATTTTGTGTCATCATGTGATTATATGCAAGGAAGTAAAATAGAGGGGGACAARACTATTAGGGATTTACAGTGCTGCTCAACCAAAAAGCTCATCAAATGCTAATTTGCCAAAAACAGCAACATAACCAGTAAAAACAGCTAGTTTGTGAACTTCCCTGGAAAAAAGATCTTCTTTATAAAACTATCATTTAGGACTATGGATTCATCCAAGCATTCAAGAAACAAAATATTGTATTGTTTTATTAGCTGGCCCATGCTTTATCTAATCCATATGATACAACCCAGAATCTTTAAATGAAAACAAAAACTTAAAAAGAAAATACTTTGGAAATGTATTAGACTTTTTGTTTCACCCTTCTAAAAACAGCAGCCTCTTACACTGTCCACTGGAGTCCCCTCAGCTGTTACACTGTGTTTTACAATAATTACAAAATGAAAATGAGCCACACAATCATGTATTTAGGTATTCCCTATGAACTGTAACCACTGAACAAACTATTTAGAAAACATTGGTGTATGCCTACTGTTACTTAAACTGAAGGATTTTCTTTCCTATTCTGAAAATAACATATAAACAGCATAGAAATTAAAAAATGTATAATAATGTAGATTAAAAAAAGTACAAATGTAAAGAACTAGTGTTGAAACTTGACTTTTAGAAAGTTTTTTTAAGAGCATTTAAAATTCCTAAGTATACCTGAAAACATGTAAACAGTTATTTTTTTCATGAAGTCTGGCCACTTGTTTCTGCATGTTTTCTGGAAAGAGAAAAAAGGTAGACTCCTGTTGTGTGAAAATAAATTGTGCAGTTTGTGAGACYTTTATTAAAGACAGTAAATTTTTTAAAGCTAGCAGTGAGATACATAAATGTTTAACACAAGTGTCTCTTTCTTATGAAAGCTTTGAATAAGGATATACCTGTTTTAAACTGTAGATTTACAGGAGCAAAAGGAGCAAAATATTTTGAAATATCAACTGTATATTCTAGCCAATTAAAGTGTTAAAATCAGATTAAAAAACTCAACAATGGCTTATCCTGTACAAGTTCATTAGCTCCTAACACTTGCAAATCTAGTGAACTAGAATGTGGGCTCTCCAGGCRTACTCCTCTATGTATTTCAGTGATTCTGGTCCCAGAATAATACACTTATTCAATATAGGTAGGAAAAGACTATGTCCATTGAAGTCTAATTTAAGGGCTTGATTAATCAGTACACTTAAGCAGATGCTATATTCCCTGGAACTTAAACTTAAGGCTACACAGTAGTTTAAATCCATTTCCTCTGCAGCAGTAAATCAAAGGTTCAGTCTGATATCGAGTTTTCATTCTAATTTCAAGCTACAGTAATTGCTCTTTTCTTGCCTAACTGCATGATTTAGGATCAGCTGGATGGATAAATAATACTAGTTTCTTTCGCGGTTATCTGATATTACCAAAGTCCAAACAACAAAGTCAAGTATCCCCCCCAAAATTGCATCCTCTCTAGTTTAATGCTGCTACGCTGTCTCAGAGGTCACCTCCAGACTCACCACTTAGGCCTCTCCTCTAGAGCCCAGGTACCAAGGGAATATGACATCCCTACCTTTCATCTATATATCAAACGAGAATGAAAAATCAGCCATRCTAGTCTACAGTGCAAGTTATTAATTTCCTGCACTCCACTGTCCTGGCAAAAAGTGCTTCCTGTTTAACAAAAATAGGTTGATTTTGCTTTGAAACATGTCTTTTTTTTTCTTTACCACTCTTATTCTGGTCCTGCAAAACTCTTCATCCTTCTATTTTTATGGTAATGTAAGCTCTAAAAGTAATAATTAGATTCTTTCCCATGTTGTCTTCCCTAACAGCATCTTATGAAAATCGTTGGAATGATCATTCAATGTATTATAAACTAAATATTCTCTTTTATGTAACATTTCTATTGCAGTATCATAGGATAAAGTGGGAATATGTTGATGAATGCTAATTTTGGGTCAGCCATCTCAAAACTGCAATTGAAAGGGCTGGGGGTTTGTGGGCTTTGTG
>NW_028186038.1:1395842-1405525 GCF_003343005.1 Rhea americana | reverse complement strand
TTTGTTTTTTTTTTTTTTTTTTTTGAACGTTTTGTGGAGATTGGAAACTATGCCATTCAGACACTTCTGAGTTAAATGACCAACAGACAGTCTCGTTTGGGGCCTTAGATGAATGTCTTGTCTTGTCCTTTAGCGTACTTGCATAGACCAGAAGTTGATGTCTCGTGCACAGCACTTAGCAGTCAGCGTGATCGCTTCTGAGATGCTTCTCTCTAAACCAGTTTTACTTCRAAGTTATAAACATCTGGAAATTGTGTGCTGCCCTTAGTATAGAAATCAAATACTCTAGTCCTTACTTGATCTCACAGGGAACAGTCMCACTGCTTTATTCTGCTGTGTAGGTGCCACAGGATTCGGCTTTCTGTTTGGCGGCTTTTCTTAGGTGATGGGGAATCAGTCAGATGAGGGCAAATTGGCTCTTTTTTGCAGCTGCGTTATCTAGGATCAGCTAACTGACTCGATAAGTTCAAGAGATATTCGGAGGTTTTATACTGCTGGTTATAAGAGAGAAACTAAAGTCTCCCTTGCCATTAGCAGTACAACGTCCAGGTTGTACCTGTCCTAGAGAGCCACAGGCTATTGCATTATGAAATCTGAAAGGTTAAACATGGTACTCGTCTTACGCCCAGCATAAAGGCTTGCCTTTCAGCTGCCCAGGTAACTGCCTGGGGAAAGGCATATATAAACAGGGTAAGTCTACTGTGATAGCTTCTGACAGTATCAGGCCTTGGGACTCCCCGAGTTGTCTTCTAGGTGATAGCAGCCAAGACGTTACATAACCTAGACATTGGGAATCGTTTAACTGAAAGAGACAAATTTTGCTTCATCATCTGAACGTGGCAGGATTCGAGCTCAGCCTGGACAGGAAATTCTATAACTAGCAGCTTAAAAAYACATTTAAGACTGTCATGTGTGGCAGTGGCACAGATTTAAGAGGAAGAGGTCTAAATAATTGCTGGAAAGCTGTTACTATCTCATCTAGATTTTCCCATTTTCTCTGTCACCACCATCACCTGACAGTGATCTTCTCAGCAGCAGTTTCAAAAAGAACTGAATTTTGATTTTTTTTTAAGTTCGTCAAAAAATTCAGCAGGTTATTGTACATCCCTGGTTTATTCTTAAAGGGCATTACAGTTCCACGTGTGATGGTCGTTCTGCTGGCCTCCTGGGAAACATCCTGTTCACATCAAAGTACAATGGGCAATGTTCCCTAATAACATTTTATTTGATGCACATCATTCACAGATATTCAAAATGTCCCACTCATGTCAGGACATGGTGGGTTTATCATGAAAAATACAGTCTGAGCAAAATACCATAAAAATATAAGCATGAACTGAACACTGGATAAACAAATCTTCCATTTGAAGAAAGAAGAAACACTTCAATTTTTTGTTGAAAAGTTGAGAACTTTTGATTTATTTGAGCTTTTCCCCCCAAAATTGTGAATTCCCTCCCCCTCCTGTTTTTTCTTCTTTTCCTTTAATATTTACTTTAAGAAAATAAAATTCTGACCAGCTCTGTTTTCCTAAATTTGCACTGGACTCCAAATATAAAATTTCCTTGGCAGCCTTGTGCTTGCAGGATGTGGGCCATGGAAYGGCAGTCAGAGGAGCCGGCTGCTTAGAGCATCTCATAAATGGGAAAGACCAGCTACAGGTGAGCAAATGTGCTATGTTTCAGAACTCAGTTTATCTTTGTGCCCTAAAAGCCTGAAGCTGTTTCATATAAACATCTTAATTGTAAGGCTGTAAATAAGGTGCCCCAGATTTTGAAATGGAAGCTATGAAAATACATATATATATTTTAATAGGTTACCTCACATCATTAAACTTTCTGAAGGACTGTATTTCAGGAACCTTTCTTTTTGCTCCACTTCATGCAAAATATTTCAGTCTTAACTCACTCAGAGGATATTTATAGTTATGATGAAAGATAACAAGTTTCAGGTGGGCATCTGAATATGTGCAAAAAAAAAGCACAAGTGAAGCTGACTATACATTAGCAAAGCATCAACTATGTATTTACTTACATGAATTCAGGATGCCTAGATAATTTATGAGCAGCTGAGTGAAACAGAGCCATAAGTGAGTTCAAGTAGGTGGTCATCCCAGATAAGTTAAAAAAAAAWTTTTTAAGAGAAAAAGAAACAGTGCTGCCCTGCATTTAACCACTGGAGATGTCATCTGTCATGTTGGCCCTTGTATATTATCTGTGCAATAGGGAACAAGGGGGACATAACGCTCTTCAAAGGGTCTAAGCGTACATTGGAAGGTGTTAGTAAGCAATTGCGATGCAGGAATCCCAGTGGCTGGCTGTCTTGTTCTGGTCTGGGAATTGTCAATCTCTCTGCAACACGTGAGAAGAACATGTTGGGATGCCACAAGTATGTGGGTAACATTTATGTAACCTTCAGCCTTTGTGGGAAAAGAAAAGCCTTTGTTACTTGGATTTGATTCTGTACCAGATGGTATGAATAAATGGTTGCAATGCCAGTGTTGTTCAGCTTGCCTGATCGATTCTGTCGTACTCCCAAGGAGGTAGAGGGAGCTTAAATAACTGATTCAGGATGTAGAAAATATTTCCCTTTTCCTGTTGCAGTAGTATTATGGAGACATAATGCTATTCTCACTGCCAGTTTCTTACTTTGTGGAATGCCTGAATTATGTTAATATTGATCAGGCTTTTAGTAGAGTTCACACAGTTCATTGCCAGTCGCTTCACATATTTTTAATTCTCAAAGATGCTTAAAGCACAGTGGTCACTATCCTTTTTTCTTTCTTTTAGTATTACTGTTTCTTTGACTAACTGGAGCTGATGAAGCTGTGATCAGTTCTTGATCAAATTCTCTTTCAACTCCATTCTGGCCAACAAATGCATTTTTTATAGCAAAACAATTTGGCAAAACATTCTTTGGCTGGTACGATCTTGATGACAGCAATCATTTTATTTCTTATGATGTGTGTAATTCAGTGCCTAGCACAGTGGCCTTAAGCTGACTCAGGGCTTCTAGGTACACACTATGAATAAAAACAGCAAAACAATTCATTTATGGAGTCGGAGAAATATTTTTTCTTGTTTTTCTTTAAAATTTCTTCCTTTCTTTTCAGCATCCAAGGCTGTGGATCTCACAAACATGGGTACCAAGAGTTTTTTTCAGAAGGGTTCAATCTTTACACCCCACATCCCAAAAAAGGCTTCAGCCCTTAGCACTTGACCATGTGCCATGTTTTATATGGATCTCACTAAAGCTGTGCCAGACACTCCAAGTTGCTTTTTGTGCAAAATTTCAACTGAAAACAAGAAGTCAGCCATTTTTGCATAATTACCAAAACACGTGTTACTTTCAGCTTCTGTTCTGCATGCAAAATTTTGCAGAAACATCTACTGTGATATCAGGCAGGAAAAATAAATTTCTACTTGTTTCTGATGCAAAATCATTTTTATTTTTGCAATGTCACTTAAACAGCACTCATGTCCAGCTTTATTTATGTTGTGTTTTTCAAACTCATGGTCTACTTTAACCTGTCTTCTCCATTTATGCTACATTGTGTTGTTTAACAAGCTATGAAATCTCTAAACCTTTTGTATCCTATGAAGAGCTTGTAAGACACGCTCCTGCAGAGAATGCCTCACTGCTCTTGTCAGCCCATAGCAAAAAGATTCAAGATAATCTTTAAAAATGTCTGAAATGGGAGAGATACATAACTGTTTAAATATTGGTGTCCACAAAACTATTATTACAAGGGAAAAAAAAACCCTCTGGGACAAATTCAGAGATGAGTAATTCCATTGCAACCAATGGAGCAGAGCTATATTTACAATATTGTAACTTAGAGAGAAATTCCCATATCTCTGTCCTACCTGAATTTATAACAGATGCATGAGTGCACTTTGGGATATATACATTATGGACACAGAACTGTCATCACTGCACTCCGGACTGCATTTTAACCTGTACATGTGGTGTACACCTGTGCTTCTTCTGACAATGCGCTTGATTTGTGGTGTGGGAAACTCCTAGGTTCAAAGCTAATCTAGTGTCTTTGTTTTCTCTTAGGAGATCTTTTTAAGCTTTCCTCTGTAATTCTTACACAGCTTCTGGGGTAGCCACATCTTTAGTTCCACCTCCTTTAAGAATATGGAATTTATTTTCACTAGTGCACAGTTAAGTACTAAGGGAAAAGGGACCAGTTGTAGAGTGCAAAGCATTACGATGTGTCACAGCAGTGTTGTTCAAGTGCCCTRCTCTATATGTTTTCTCTCAAAGCCAATAACATACAAGCAGAAATCAATTTCATCAAATTCAAAATAAAAGCCAGAAAGTCAAAAACTACACTAATGGTACACTTTCTTAACTATTTCACTTTGGAATTCATATTTACTGTCTCTGCCATACTCACTCAGGCATCCAGTTGTGCCCCTTTTCCAGCCTACCTATGCAAGTCCATGYGATTAATACTATGGAGACATTATGCAACTGCTTTTCTTTCCATTTTACTTATTCCAAAGAAAGATAACCAACCTCTTTCCTCATTTGCTTTCCTAGGCCAGACAGCTTATGGACCCAAGCTAGACCATCCATCTCCTTATCCTTCCTTCCCCTGCATTGTCCACGTGCCTCTGAGTCCTCTCCCACTCATTCCTCATCCTTGCCCTATCTCCATTCCCACATCCTGGCATTCAGGCTATTTCATAAGTCAGCAAGTGGGACTACCTTCCTTTTTCAGAGCAAACTAGAAATGGTTCACTTTGAATAACTTAATAATACAAATTTGTTTCAAAAGAATCTGGAGAAAGAGCACACCAGACAAGACATTTCAACACTAAAAAGATAGGCTATACCTTGAGTTATGAAATATAAGAARTATTTGGGACCTGGAACTGAGTCCAGGTTTTAGAGTGTCTTTTACAAGGAATAAATGAGAGTCTACGAATATATGTTATTTTGATGTATGTCCACCGAGAAACAGATATTTTATTTCTTGTTAATAACATAGACATACCTCAAATAAATTTCCTTCTGGCATTTAGTAAAGTGGTCTTTTTACAGCAGATGGGAAAACAGAGTTTGTAAAAGCAGAAACTGCATAAGGACTTTGTTCTAATAACTTGATCTGATTTCTTGCAAAAGGACATTTACATTGATAGGCAATACTTGGTATGTTTAAGAATTATGCCAGTTGCATTTTATTTTACAATGTTAAACCACTGTGAGCTACAAAAGCTCTTCTTGTCTCCAGTATTCAGGGATGGGAGAGTGAAAAACACAGACCTGTAATAATTTTGCACCTAACGATATATTTTTGGACAAGAAATTCATTAACAGCTACTCTTACATATTAAGCCATGCTGCAGCGCTGTATTCAAAGCATCTGTTGCATCCTAAACATATCGATAACAGAACTTGACTCTCTGGACTTTTACAGGCAAAAGGGCTATATCCTATATATGGAGCATACTAACCTCTTTGTAATTTAATGCTGGCATCCTTGACAAGGTAGCTGCATTCTGTCTCACAGCATGTTGTATATTTTAAATGCTGTTGTACAACTGCTAGCCAGACCGCACAGTATAAAGTAACGGCTGAACAAAAAAGGGCTTCAGTACTAACAGGCAAACCACAAAAGTTTTGGCTGAGTATCCAAAACTTCTAATGCTTATCGGAACCTCCTGAGAGCCCCCCTCCTCCCGCAGCCCAGAAAACTCGACCGCCAAGTGTCCTGATCCTCATTAACTTCCCATCACTGTCATTTGCTAGTCTCTTTGCAGCAGCAGCCTCCACAATCTGTTTGGCACTTCCCAAACACAGTAAAAGAGACATGGTTTGCTATTGTTCCCCTCTACCTTTTATTTTTTTTAATTTTTTTTTTTTGTGGGGGGGGGGAGGCAGGATGCAAGAGCTGCATTGGAAAAATTACAGAATAGCTGCAAACCCAGCTCCATTTATGTGCAGTAACGTGGTAGTCTTTGATGAGAGCTGGAATCTGGCCTCCCCAGCCCTTTAGGGGTCCTTTTATTATTTGTCACACCATTAGGCCTCCAATCTTGCCTGGCTTCGTTGGAAACATTTAAGTAGCTCCATTAGGTTCAAAGAGACTTACGTGTTTTAAAAGTTATGCCCGAGAGCTTACATCTTGGCAGGGACAAGGACGCTTGCACACACGACATGAGCATGCATCAGAGTAGGGCAAGAATACAGCTCTTTATATAAATAATTCCACAAAGCATTTACCTGATATAGATAGAAACTTCATAATCTTTTCCTTCCCCTCCATGCTCCTGTTTGGGCTGCRTCTGCTGGAGTTGGACCATTTCACAGCACAGCTGTCAAGCGCAGCGCTAAAGACACCATACATATCTCTTGACAGAAGTACCATCACCGATCCTTTTCTGTGCCAATAACCGCTCCTGCAAAACCATTGGGGTTTTTCTTGCAGTTTCTTAGAAATGGCCTGAGACCATATACAGGCTTCATCATGTACCATGTAATCAAGACTTTACCTGTAAACTGCACTAACKCTTCCAAAAAACAGAAATTAGAGGTATGATAACACAGATTCTATCACAGGATCAGCATTTTCCTCACTAACTCTCTTTTCCTTTCCCTTCTCTTCCTCCTTCGTTTGGCTGCTCTCATTCTCCTACTATTAGTTTGCCCATTGGGCGTCCTGGAAAAGATTAATCTGCTTCCTTCCTCTCTTTCTCATTATGGCYGTTCTCCTGTTGTTTGCAATGCTTTAATCGTACATTATGATTTATGAGTTGTATCTGCAGCTGCAAGACCCAGTTTCTGAATGGCTGATTAGGTGCGATAGCATATATATGACCTGATAGCAGCGGAAAGATTAAGAAAAACAATTTTTCTACAGATCATTAAGAATCAGAGTTTTACAGGAAAATAAGTAATCTAAATCTTAGTAAAACTGTGATCTGCCAGCGCCCTGGGGAATAGCTGTTAGGTGTCACCCGCACTGAGATAAAAGGGCTCACTAAAGTTATTCCATTCACGCTGAGGCTTGTAACCGTATGACGTTACCCCTACCTCTCATCTCCAGCCCTAAAAGGTTGAGTGGATTTGGGAATTTTTGTTTGTTTGTTTGTTTGTTTCTATCAATAGCAAACATGGCTTCTGGCTTCCTTGTAGGTGGTACATTAAATTTGATTTTTTTTTCTTCCTTAAATAGGTTTAGCTGTGAATTTATTTTCTCCCCACCCTGCCTGAACCATAGTAGTGTGCTAATATTAGTTATACCTTGGGGTTGCCACAAATTAGATATGCTGAGTTTAGGATTTTTTTCATGTTTTATGCCAAAAGTTGGAGAAAAAAAATCAGCAGCATGTGCTGTAGTATCAGAAGAATTCTGATTCCCAGGATTTTCAAAACATGGTATGTTTTCTTATAGGCATTGTCTTGCTGTAGGTAATACAATGGTATAGGTTCAGTAGCTGCACTGCTATTCCTAAGCAAAGGGCATCGGTGCAGATTATGGAAAAAATAGCAAATTATAAGAGGTAACATTAGAAAATTTTTCATGGACCCCCTCCCCAACATGACTCCATAAAAGAGGAACGGATGTTAGTATCTGTAAAATAGCACTAATCAACAAATTAGTGCTCACTGTCAGTTGAAAAACTAGATGCTGCTTTAGCAGGAAAGAAGTTGAACCGAAATAATAAATCTCTGAGAAAAAAAAGAAAAAGCCCACCATCACATAGAACCTTCACTGCTGTTTCATTTCTCATTCTGATTAGGAGACAAGTTTTTCTTTCCCCAGCTACAGATGCACAAATCACAACATATATCAGTCTTTTAAAATATATTTTGGAATTACCAAAACCACATAACATACTGTATTATTAAAAAGAAATTGAACTGRCAGGTTTTTCTGAGCAGGTGTTCAAAAAACAAAAAAAGTAACCTGCCTGAATTTGTGCTAAAAAGCTAACTATTGCTTGTATGAAGCAATATGATGATCTATAATATATGATCTTATACTAATTGCTATCAGCAGACACCACGGTGCAGCCTGGGATTACACACTGACTGCTTACATGTTTCCTCATTATATACTGCTGCTTCCTTGCTTACTGACCATACTTCCTTCATATGTGCCTCTCTGCTATGCAACTGTACAGTACGTGGGAACAATATCTTTACCCTGCATTTTATTAGATTTTATTTATGTTAAAGATATGTGTTCAAAAYGGCAATTAGTTTCATGAGCCAGAAATTAGACACTGTGCTTTCTAATAAATACATCTCTCAGAACAATCTGAAGTCCCAGCTCCCCACAATTTGGCATTCTTCATAAGCAGGGCAGAAAGGTTAGGAAATGCCTTGGAAACTGAACTACTTCACCCACTAAGAAGTCCTCTCCAAGCGCTTTGGCTTATGGGTTGAGCAATGTAAGTGGAGTTTATGTATACACTGGATTATATACAATCTTTGTCTGGCTAAGTCTTTTGCTTTTAAGTTTGTTAATCCTGGTATCCAAGGTTCTGACTCACAAGCMAGATAGTTATCTTAGGATGTCTGTAGTGATTCCTGCTCTTTGGTGCCTGGACCACCCGTCTCTTGGAAATCTCCCCCTGCAAGCCCACCCTCCACCCAGCATGAGGTGACTCATCGGCTCATGGACTCGGGAGACAGGGGCTTGTATGCTCTGAAACTGAAAAAGGAAATTAAACTCAGGTATCTGAATTCTGGGCAAATGGTAAAAGGACCTCCCTGCTCTCCTTACCGCCTTCCCAGAGGTCTCACTAGCTGTGCTTCACAGGATCAAGCCCCACACAGCACCCTGTCACCTGTGCAACCTTTGTGGACTTGTTCTGAACGGTTGTATGCCCAGCTYATAGGCTGTCCAGACCTAAGTAAGCCTGGACATGTTCAGAAGCAGATATTTAGTTATTTAGGGACTTTTAAAGAYAGAAATGTACTCATATCGGAACTTAGCCGAACTGAAGTAGAAGCCATGCGGGAATTTTTCAGGATCTACATTTTGGTTTTAAATGCCCAAGTTCCATCAGGGAGCTTTACACACCAATTAGTGACCATTTTAGCAATAATGAGTAAGGGAGTAACACATATGAAAAAAAAAAWTTGCTTATACATAGACATCTGGCACAGAGTTTGAAAGAGTGTGCTAAACGAAGTAAGGGAGCAGAATTTCCTTTTTGATGGGTGCAGCCTTTGAGTTCATATGATGTGCAATTATTTTTATTATGATGGAAGTAAGTTAGTACATTTAACTTTGCATTTTATCACTGATAGTGGACAACCCACTGGTTGTACAAAGATGGACAAATGCCATCACAAATTTATATGACATATTGGAAACTGTTTTCAGAGCCAGTCGATAGTGACTCAGGCGATATCAACATATTCATTTTTCTGTAGAGAATACCTGTTTGGGAGAGCAACTCTCTAAAAGCCTTCTCTAAAAGCTGTCAGTGCTGATTTTGATCACGTGGAATACCAGAAAGTTTTACGTTGCTTATACAAGCCTTCCCATTATTTTTGGCTGACCCCGGAATGAGTATTAGTATAAAGTCTTCCATGCTCCCACTTGGATCAAGTCATSCTGTGTACAATATTTCAGCCTGGGAAAATCTATTAGCACCTTGCCTAGTACCTAGAGCTTAGTAGCAGGTAGTACCTAGAGCTTTTCTATTCTTGACTA
>NW_028186038.1:1336662-1395821 GCF_003343005.1 Rhea americana | reverse complement strand
ATGGTGATGATTCTCTGTCACCTGTCAAGCAATATTATTTAGCAGGGTTTTTTTATCCTCAGACAGTCCTTCACAGAATTTTTCCATCTGGCCATCGCTGCCTGTTTTTCTAAATGTCATCTGTTTTTGATTTAACAGTTCTAGTTTGTGGTTTGAAAACTCTTGTCAGTGACCTCCATATCTTGAATATCTTCCTTAAGTCACCTTCTTCACTGCTGCCTTCTAATTCCTGCCATTTCTGCTGATCTCCTCAGACTTGGGTGGCTAAATTCAGATTTGTTTATTTTGGCCTTAGTCTAGTTTCTGATTGCGTGTTTATTTTATCCTTAATCATCTCTAACACTTCACTGAGATACATTTTTCTTCTCTGGCCTTGTCTTCTTTCCAAATGTATTCTTAACTGCGTTATTGTCTCAAGAACCCAAGTAATATTTAGAGCTTCCTCCTTCTTCAACATGGAGAGCAGTCAAAATCCGTATCAGTAATGCAGTGCTCGAGCAGTAGGTGGAAGACAGAGCTCAGTGAAGTCCGGACTCCTKGTAACACATTCATACGTTACGTAAATGCAGCTAGAAACATGAGCTTATGCCCTGGGACATAAATTTCACCAGCACAAATTTTGCAGCTGACACAAGGAGGTACAAGGATATAATTGGTTTGACCTTTTGTCCATCAGTAACGCTATGTCCAGGTTTCCCTACCCACTTGTAAAGAAGCAGCAGTATAGTAGGGATGACTAAAATATTTCAATRTAAGACTGGAAAGACCTTTGTCCACCTTGGGTCATCCTTCCTATCCCAAAGGGACTAGTGTTCTCTTCCACTTCTACATTAACCGCATGTGCATTATTAAACTCATAAAAATTACACATACATCTGCTGGAGTGCAAGAAAGATTGACTGAATTAACACATGCACTGATTCACTGATTTGTCCTACTTCTACAAAACTAATAAGCAGGACACAAACTTGGATTACGAATATATTCACAGGAACTACAGAAAACATCATGCAGTGGCCTGCAGTCAATCATTTAGCAATTTTTCGCTTTGCACTAAGCCAGCTTCTCCGGAATAATGACGTGCTCTGTTGCCCAAATGTTCTGCTCTGAGACTATCCGAGGTAACTGTCAGCCAGCCCGGGGTTTCACCAGACATCTGTGTCATCCTTCATTTTGTTTTTCATTCCTGCACTACTTCAGTTCATTATGCGTTCATGGAAATACAGCCAACATTAGGCATATTGGTTGCCGCAGCGCCGTGTTGATGTCTGGAGATCCTCCCAGACTGTCGACCCAGCCCAGGCTCAGCAAGSGCTCAGCCGCGTTTTGGAGGTTTTCTTTCTCCACATACAGCTGCTCTGAGCACCTCCCTCTGCACCAGCCGGCGGGGCTCTCTGGAAACAGGACTCCTCACAGCTCCCACCACCAAAGGGAAGTATTTCTCCTTCAGGACCCRACAGTGAAGGCTGAAGTACAGCTGCGCAGTAGGCACAGGAAAGAACTGGATTTGTGTTGCAGCTATACATGCTCTTCAGTTTACAATAAACCCATTTCTGTAACAATAACATTTCTYGAATAAAACGGAAAAACTTCAGTATTCCAAACATAATAATGTGGATGCTCCTCATTGCCACATAGCCCTTTTAGCAACTTTTTAGTAGCTCTTCTTACAACAAGAAAACATCTAAGCATGTGCGATCAAAACATTTCTTTGGTCTTTTAAGGCAGTTGATGCCAGAATACAAAATACATAATTCTTTCTGAAACTAGCATTCATGAATATACCCTGAACAAAAATATGAGACTATCTTTTTCACCTTTGTAATACTAAAGGTGATTAAAAATGKTTTTTGGGGAAAGATGTTTCAGGGAAAACTTATGCAATGTTGAACAAATGGCAGATAAAAAGCTATTAAAACCTGAGTATTTGATTACATGGACACCTGAGACCTTTGGGGATGGGGGCACTTTTCCCAGTTTTGTTACCAAAATCTCCTCCTTGGTCAGCCTTCGGTGACAAGATTATTTTATCTATGAGAAAACATGTTTAAAGAGAAAAGGCACACTTTTAAAAAACTTGCTTTCTCCTACATATTGCTCGAAACATGGTTCTATACCAAGAGAAGAAAATACATTTCAAGTAGTATGTAATGAAGACAGTTGAATATTCAGGAACATACAGCTTAAGCTGACAGTAAATTGCTTATGGCTTCGTACAAACATACATGGCAGAAAATGGCTGAGGTTGAAAAACAGAAACTCCATGTAATATAGAAAAGTTCCTTTGCTGTTCTGGTAACTTTAAACAAATTATTTGGTCAAAAGAAAAAAAGCTCTATATGGCTGTTTAAGACATGAAGTGTTAGCAGTGCCACTTAGTAATTTCYGTCTTAATGATGTATATTAAAGAAGTTTACTTATCCTACAAGCACCTCCCACCTTTAGATAAATTTTATTAGCAATTAGTAAGAGTTTGTGATTCAAGCTGCAGCAGGTCTCTTTTTTGCCTTAAATTAAAGACGCTTCCTGGAACATGGCACTGGTATTTTCTCTAACAATATGGTCATACACACGCTGGTGGTTGTAAACAAACATGTCCTACCCCACGGAGGCACTGGGAGGGCTGTATTTGCTGTAAAGTTGAACTACACAGTCCCGTACCTTGCCTACCAATTGGCAGAAGGCAAAATAAAGTGGTGCATGGAAAACCTTATTCTTCTGTCAGCTGGCTTTGGTAATGTTGTTGTAAAAACTTTGGATAAATCGCATCTCTGTGTGAATTTACAACTGGCCTCTCTCCTGACTGCTGCAGCTTTGGAGTCAGGCAACATAAATCCATTGCGTCTGYACTGCCGTAACATCTTTAGATAGAAAAGGATAGGAATGCTCCCGACAAGCTCCCATTTCATACTTCATTTGGCATTTGAGCTCTCTGTGAAAATACATGACTGAAATAGGTATGTACAGCTTTATACTGATGGTCTCTATCACACTGTACAAAATATATACAAGAAATATAAATCCTGTTGGTCTCTTCCAGCATAGTGGTAGTTTTACAGCAAGCTGCTGGCAAATTTCAAAGCTTCCACTTTGACTTAGACTCTCCTCCTTCCAAAGTAAGAACAACGATACACAGATGCTTTTCCTCGGACCTTGGGAATTTGCTGGAAATAAATAYAGAAATACATAACTACTCTGGCTTTAAGAACGGAGACTTTTTCAGCTTCAGTGTAATTTTTCTAAAGAATTTTGTGATGGCCTCTCTTGTCCAACACCTGCTTCATAACTTTTAAAATATTATCTCTGTTCTCATCTACTTGTTAGGTCATTTTAATCACTACATGACAAATTCACCCTATTAATGAGATCAAACAATAACTTTCAGAGTTCAAATGAACCATGTTTCAGAATATAAAAGCAAATATTTTCTTTASAAAGACATTATGTTAGCCAAAAAATATAATTAACAGCAATCTTGTGAAATAGCACAGTCCCAATTAGTGTAAAAGAGAGTAAGAGAGGAAAAAAAAACTAAACGGTACCTAGAAGTTTTCCTGAATGTTTCTTTCTAATTTAATTCTAATTCATCTATTACTCAAATCTTAGAAGTGAACAAAGTAGTAATTCTTTAGATTTTCAGCAAGAAGCTTGAGCCAAACTTGYCTTCCAAAATACATATGAAGTTTGGGCCGTAAAGAGTTCTATTCCTTGGCAAAACACAGCAAACAATTTTTTCAATGTACCATTAGGCTTATCGTTGGTCATGCTCATTTGTATATACTTCACCATAGCCACGTCAAAGGAAAAGCACCACAGATGCGAAAGATGCACAAATAGCTCTTATTTGTATATACACAATTCAGTGTATCAATCTGTGGTAATAACAACGGATCCTTCCTTCCAGACAGCAACAAGCTCCTGCAAACTGCCCAAGCAGTCATCAGCTGTTGACATTCTTTAGAAATGAATAATTTACTTGAGTTTGGGAGAGTAGCACATGATCTAATAGAATAAACGAGTCATTGTCACGAGCAGGTAGTGTGCCAGAGAGATGACATAAGGCTYGGTCGAAGGAATAATACTATTTGCATAGAATACTCATTTAGGGCTGATGTTCAGAAAGCTCTGCTGACAGCTACAGGCCACTGCAGAGAGATACGAATCTTCACCTGCTGTCTGCTCCCACCTGCTGTGGAGGCCTCTCATAAACTTAAGGACAGCCCTTGGCTTCTCTAAAAAAATTAATCATTCTATATATAACTACTCTGCACCAGTCATTTCAAATATAACTGGCTAGTTTCCTTAACATTTTTATCAGTACTTATATTAGTGTGCTAGACTATGTCTTTTGTAAAAATAAATACAAGGGAAGTGATTTGTGATCGGTGCCTTCTGCGCTACTCAGACAGAGGACAAGAGCTGTATACAACGTCCTTCGCACGTAGCCCGTCTGACTGAGCRGACGTATTGAGCTTGCAAAGGACGCCAACTGGCACGCTCAGCACTTCGCGATGGAGGATGTTCCACCCGAGAGGCCACCACTCCTAGATTTTCAATCCTTATCTCCAGAGACGGCTGACTAATCCTATGGAATGGAATATGGCTTGGCATAAATATATTAAATGCCATCATAGAGAACTGCATCAATTCCCTCAAGTACATTACATTTACTCAAAAGCGAGCTATTTACCACACTGAAGGGTTTTGCTGTTGCACAAAGGACATATTAGTAGAGAACTAACCAGAAGAAGCATTTTAAAAGTTCATGGATTTGTAATAAAATTGCAGATTTCACTGACTGTTACATGCCATGGGAACTGATAAAATGCATATTATCCATTAAACAGACTTGTTACCTGTCATTCAAAAAGTAAGTGCAAGCTTTTAAATGTTCAAAGCATCAGAGCAGGAACTAATAGAGCATGCACTAATGAGGCATGATCTTATGAAACAAGAATTAATGAAACTTCAAAGTGCCACCTTTTGAAGTACAAAGCTAGTGAAAACAGCTCCAAGTAATTGCCTGACTACCTGGAATCAGGTTCCAGTCCAGACTCCGAGACAGGCCTAAAAATCAGTCACCCCCTATCCCATAGCCTCAAGGCAGTGAACAGTCAGCCTGGACTAACTGCTATTAGTGACATTTAAGGACTTGCTCCCCAACGTATGTATTTAKAATATGGAAGACGTCCAGTAGGAAATGAGCAATAGCTTCACCTCASCAAGGGGAAACAACTAGGGGCTAAATAACATGAAGCTGTTCAGTCATGTGGCTGCAGGAGACTGTTTTGAAGATAACAGAGAAGACGACTAATTCCTGATCTTGGCAGCGGGAGCTCTACAGCTTCGCTATCTGGGACTTTGTAAGCCAGTGTTCAGGAGTTTTTCTAGCTAACKTACCAAGAGAAGGACAAAACCAAGGGCTGAAGTGTACAGCTCYTGTTGATTCCCTCCCTGCCTAATGAAGAGTTAGTTAATATGAAGCAAGACAGCTACAGAACTGAAATCATGGAAACATCCAGAAATAACAAATAGTCTGGTAGCTAAGGATGCCTGCCAGATATGTAGAAAGCTCCCTTGTAGGTCCTGGCTTTGAAACAAGGCCTAGCAAGGACTAGGATTTGGCATCCAGCACCCATACCAGCAGGTTACAGAGTTTGTAGGAGCACTTGTATTCTTACACCAGCAAAATGTCTTACTAGGCCAGAGAAACACTATGAAAATACATCACCAGTATAAGGTATGTCCTTTCAAAAAACCTGAGGGTGAATCTACTGGGGCAGAGAATGAATTTTGAGATACCTTTCCAGTCAGTTCAGCTCAAGTCCTACCTCATCTGATAAACTGCTTATTTGTTAGTGTCTAAACCCTCTCAAAATGCATTTAATCCAAAAGACGCTCTTGCGGATCTTTTGCATCTACTGAAAATTATACTTCACAAGAATCAGTCCCTAGCTGGCCCAAGATCATGGGAGGAACACATATAACACCACAAAAAAAAAGGGGGGGGGGTTTGCACTGATAAGGAAAATACAATTAGAAAATGAAGCATTATAGAAATATGTCTTACAAATAAAGTAACTTACATTAAACATGGCTCTAAACTCTTTAACACGTTCACGTTCCTCACAGTTCAGATCAGTATTGACTTTAATTGTGAAGACGCTTAATCACTGTGTCAGGCTTAGACTTTGTAGGGACTTATGGGTTGTAGCCATCCTCACAAATAAATCTACAAACATTAATATAGTGTTAATATGTTATACTATGCTAACAAACCGTAGTTAACATATGCATTGACACAGAACCTCAAAGTCTACCATACTAGATGTGCATTCTTCCTCTAGGCAGTATGTATACAAAATAACATGACACTCCTAGTCCCTGATCTGAAAGCTTAGTATTTGAACAGATCTCAGGTGACCATGTGTGAAGCGTGAAAGACATTGGGATTTCAGTCTCAGCTCACTTCCCACAACACTAGAAAATGGTGCTGTGTAATAACGCAGTTTTACCTTCCACAAGAAAATCTGCATACTGGATTTTATAAGGAGAAAGTTCATTTTTTACCATTTTATAACACGTTCACCTACCTCAAATGTGGATTAGCGTATTCCACTGCTGTCTCTTGTCACCCRCTTTACCTTCTGCTGTGTGAACTGCTGCTTCCCCATATTTTACAGTATGTCCACTGCATAGCATAAATATTTTGAACTTTGCTCCTGAAATGCATGCAATTTTGGTGTCCCCCAAGTCACTGTGCCTTTAGCTTCCACAGCAGCTTTGGTCTGTCAGAGCACGTGCATCAACCTGTTTTCTTAGTACTTGTCCTTACTGCTTTTACCATATTTTCAGTTGTGCGCAAGGAAGAAAAAAAAAATCGTCTTATAAATTATCGCTCACATGTACATTGGAAAGCCAGATAAGGACACTGGATGCAGATTTGAAGCCTCTTCCTTTTATTTAAAAATAATAGGCTAATTTTCACTACAATTTCTATTAAGGTTTGTTCAGCCTTTTCACAGATAAGTTTTTACCACTTTTTTTTCCAGTGGAAAAATATTTTCCAAGGACATTTGGGTACGTTTTAAACAGACAGGCACGTAACTTAGGGGGCCATATCCTCAGCCGGTGTAAACTGATGACAATCCATTTCTTTCAATGCCAGCTTTGTGCAACAACCCTGTTTTCAGCCAGTTGTGGCTCAAAAACTATCCAGAAAACAACCACTTTGGAAATGATTACATGCCTGGCTGGTCTTAGTCTATCCTCTTTTGTTTATATCTTAAATGTTTTGGACCAGATATGTGATTAATTCAGTGGAAATTTTACCCGGGTTACTCATGACTTGCCTTAGAGCGGTTTGATTTAACTTTGGGGAGTGGAGAGATTGTGTTTACTGATGGAGGAGAGAGAAGCTAACAGCAGCCATAAACTCCACGCTCCGCCACCGCCGATGCGCAGGAATGCCTGCATACCGCGCTGTCAGCATCGCACCGGCCTTCCCTGCTGCTCCTCGCTCACACTTTACCACCGGGATTCGAGATCCTACAGTTCCCAAAGTACCCAAATCTTGCAGACTCGGGCCAAAATCAAGTTATCGCAGTAAACCTCAATGAACTGTTTTAGCTTTTCAGACTGTATTTATAGGCCAAGAGAAGGCTTTGTTTTGCTTTTCCCTCTTTGAAGTTTAAAAAATATATACTTTTTTGACAAGATATTATCTTCTAATTAGAAAAAAACAGGTTTCTGGCCCTAAAATCTATGGCACGCAAAATAAACACACATGCTTTCTTTCATGTTCCCCAGACCAGACATCTTTACGCTCCTGGGAAGCTCCCTACCTCCTCTTCCTCTTATCAAAGGAAGGCAGTGAGGAGCAGGGGTGGGGGAAGCCGGGGCTTTCAAAATTGGTTTATTGGGGGATCAATTGTAGACTACATGATGCTTCTTTTGTTTTACACAGACACCAGGACTCACGGCTTCCTCTTCTCCACCCAAGCCAACCTCCCTTGTCCTCCCCTTGGCCATTAAAGTTGTCAGTAATGCAGAAACCGTAATACAAACAGAGATCTARTAATTGCGCTCCTAAGCATCCTAGCTGGATAAGTAAATAACTTATCTAAAGCAGTTAGTTCAACCACAAGCCATTCTCAGGTTGAAAAGAACTGTGCCTACTCCTAAACRTCTAGCAAAAATTACTTCCTTTCCTTTTTAACGAGCAGCTTTCATGTGACAGTACTGAAACTGGAAAGTCTCTTGAAGCAGCTACTTTAAAAATATTCCATCGTATGAAATGCAGGTTGAGAAAATATCCCACAGATAACTAAAGAGGTAGGGGGAGGCGAATATGTGAATCCTCGCTCCCACAACCTTATTGAATGATGTTTCATGTGCTGTAATTGCTTATAAGCACTAGGAATGGAGTGAAAGCATGTCAAGTATTTTTAGCTGTCTTTTAATGAGAAATAGCAGGTGGAAATAGGGAGAGGAGAGAAGCAGCAGTTCACCACAGACCCCAGAGCTCCACAGACCACAGAGACCTTCTGTCAGGCGCGATTAACACTATCAAGCTGAACTGGCTTCTTGGTATTCAGTAGAGCCAGATCTACACGATCAGAAATTACGAATCAGACCTCAAAAATCACGAGATTGGCTTTAAAATTAGCTTTTTTAAAATATGAATGTTTTATTTGRTTTCTGGATGTTCTGTCTACAGGGTTAACATTTTCAAGCTTCTGTTTGTAATCACACAGACTAGGAGCCCACTATTTAAAAAACGGAAACTGAGATTTGCGTGTGCTTCAGAGGCTGTTAAGAAAAATCCTTGCAAGATGCATGATAAAGTTGTCACAGTTGGCAACGCTGTGGATATTAAATAGTTTGTCCTTGTCCAGGAGAAAAAGATTCTCCCATCTGCTGACCTTACAAATTCAACTAGTTTCGGCTGATTATACAGCCCAGCATCAAGCAGTCCCTAAACCTCTCCAAAATTCTTCTGAACTCAGAAATGTTTAGAGTTTATTCCACAGTAAACTGAGCTGAATCCTGAATGAGCTGATCAGCCAAGGAGCCAACATCAATAGCTTTTCACAGTTTGGTTGGCCCCAAGAGTGCCAAATATACCGTAGCAGATAGAAATCTGAGACGTTTAATATTTTCATAATAAGAAAGCTAATTTTCTCAACATCTAATTGAATTCTCTAGTAGTTTCACTGAGAAGTCTTGTGCTGGTTTCAACTGAACATTTAATGAAGAATGATTTTTTAAAGAAACTATTTATTTGCGTAAAAATTTACTTCCCACATTCCCYAAAGTATCAAAAGAAATTGAATGTTAGATTTATAATTAATGCAGTTTGGATTTTTAAAAAAACTTTTTACAGCAAAGAACATTTCCATAAATCATGTCCATGATTGAAAAAATATGGTCATAACAGACAAAACAGCTTCATTTTGCATCTGTTTCACATATATAAACGTGTCARGTTTACATAAAAAACACTGATAAAGATGAAGACTAAGGGAAGAAAATGATAAAAATAGCCAAGATTGTATCAGTAACACATCTTTTGCTATAATTCTCTCTGATACYGTTGCAACCAAACTCTTTACTTTTMTTGCCTGGTTTAGTCACTTAAGTATTAAAAAGTTAAAAGAAAAACAACTTTTATGGAATTAAGCTGTTAGTTCAACCCTAGAACAAATCTGGCATGTGCAATRTGTCATTAGGTTATTATTTTCTGATCATTTCACAGATAAGAGCCCTAAATTAGTTCATTACAGCAGTGATTTTTTTTTTCCTTCTACTAACACCAAAAGTGGTCAAAATGATAGCTTTGATTTTGGGGCCAGATATTCACCTGCTGTAAATGAGCGTTATTCTGTCAACAGCAGCAGAGCAACGCCAGTTTGCGCTGGGGGAAGATTTGCCCAGTATTCCCATAGCACAGCAGAAGTGAATGAAACCAGTTTGCCAACGTAACCACTTATCACATGCAATGTCCTATTTGTAGTATTACTCCACAGCATAACATATGTCTTCTGAATAAATAATTCTGCTGCCTAGTTTGCCAACAATCTGCTATTAATAAAAAAGGGAACACTAATATGTTTCAGCTAATATTTTTAATTAAAATATACGTTTTTAATATATTTAACTTCTTTTTACCACAGTAGCTTGGCATGAAACATCAGAGAGAATAGGAGTATAYAGCTAAAATAAATTAAGTATTTAACCTACCAGCATCTTGATGGGAAAGCATATGTAGTAAATTATTAAAACAGAGGTAAGTAATGTGCCACRTAATTTTTTTTCCCCTAACAAGTGTGTAGTTCAGGTAGCTAATGCAAAGGATATTTCCTCTTTCATAAATAAAGCCCCTTTAAAGTTGGTTTTTGCTTCTTTCTATTTATAAGGGAATCTTCTTCAGTTTACTTAGGACTTAGTGTTATGCATTGTAAACATATGTAAACAAATATGTAAACAGCATTTAACTGCTGTTTTCTGTACCTAAAATGATATGCATTTTTATTTCCTACAGCTTATTTTAATAGCAATACCTTATTTGTAAAAAAAATGCTCGTGGGAACATTCAGTTAACAACCCGTGGCTCGGCGGCCAARCCAGGACCGGGGCTTTGCGCAGCCGCCCTCGCGCCGTGCCTGGCGGCTGAGCCCACCCGCCTGAAATGAAATATTTCTTCTGATTCGGTTTTTCTATTCCAAATTCTTGTATTAGCCAGTCTCGTAAACAGCAACAATGCCAAATTTTCTCTTACTGAGCCTCAGTCAGCTGGTTTTAAGTGCCAAAACAAAACAAAAAATTTATCTCCGACTCCTAACAATTACTCAAAATCCAAAATTTTTAACAGTGCCAAGCATTCTTTATCAAGGAGGTACCTGGATACAAACTTTAGTTCCTGAGCGTTTCTATAAATAATAAACTACTTTTAATCGTAAGACCATTAAAAGATGAATGCCTTCTGGCTCTGTAAATCTTAACCCTGTGTGGACTTTACCCCACACACAGAAGAACCGCCACACGGATTCTGGCTAGGGGCCGCCAAACCCGAGTCCAGCCTGCCGCCGTGGCCGTCAGCCGGCTCTCAGGGAGGAGTTACAGTAAACCGGGGTGTTCGATACTTCCTCGAGCATTTGCCCAGGCTCCAACTATGTTCAGCTCAGCTGATGTCCCAGCCCCAGTCTGGTGTGCTCAGTAACTCTCACGGGATCTCTCGCCCGAGTCCTTCTCCGGACTCCGCTGGAGGCCTCGTGAACATCCACCACGTCCCCTGTCTCCTGGCTCCTCTGCCCACGGCAGGGAGCACGTGTTTGCCTGGGCCTGGCTCCTGCACCCGTCACCCGCTGGCCCCTTGTTCTTGCAATAGCGCCTGGGAATAGTYGGTCCCAAACCACTTACAACCTTCTAAACTTAAAAGGTAAGCACGCACTAAGGCACCACGCTTTTAAGAGGTGGAGACAAAAGAAGAGCAGGGCAATTAGGAGGCAATAGCTCTGCTGGGTGAGCTATTGAAACACTTTGATTTCCACATTAAACCAGCAAAACTCTGATGTTTCCAAGTTCAATGAGATGTGTGTCCAAACTGACCTTTTATGGCATATGGTCAAGTGCTGTGAAAACCCCCCCCGCCACTTAGCATCTCTCTGTTATCTCAGCCACAGGCAGGGAAATTCTCCCCTTCAAAGAGAGCCATAAAAAGAGATAACAGAGACAGGGACTTCTGTGCCATCAGCATTGCAAACTCAGCATCCCCTCAGGAAAAGAAGGTTTTGACTGATGTTATTTGTGAGGGTAACATGATCAATGGCAGCAGTTTCTCACCCACCAATCTTATGCAACACAGAAGAAATGCCTCTGGGCTGTCCACCTGGAAAATGCAGTAGCAAACCAAAGTGGGCATAATTCTAGGAACACTAATCTGGCATCACCGATGTTGGTAAATCCCCTTACCAAACACAAGATCTTACAACTCTCCCACACATTTCCCGTGCAAAGATAGCTTTCTACCCTCCTCTCACACAATCCCCTTTCAACCCCCTCCTTACCAAGAAGCATAATTTTGCTTACAGTAAGAGAGTTATAGGGAAAATTGCTGCTGCTGCTGAATGCCAAGCTAGATGCTGCTGTATGTGGGTGGGAGGGGGAAGGAGCCTGCCAGTATAGCGCATTTCATTCAGGGAACTGGTATAAACTACATACAGACAAAACACTAGCTTGCCAGTATAAGCTGTGGCTACACTAGGAAAGTTTGCCAGAGCAGCTCACTGCCAAATCTTTTCTAGCRCAGAGAATCCACGCTCTGCCGCAGATAAATGTCACTGCAGAACATTAACTCTGCCTGGCCTGGCCGCGCTGGTGCCGCGGTTGGGTGCTACTGCCTTTCCCCACAACCTGGCCCAGCTCAGCAGGCCCAGGAGCCCCAGCAGCTTCCCCGGGAGGTGGGAAGGGGAGACACCGTTGCAGCACAGGTTGTTCTCCCRCCGCCGTGAGACAGGTGCACCAGAGCGTGGCCACTGCCACTTACAGAAACAGAAAATCTGTAATTATGGTGACTTTGCTGCATTAGAAATCAAAGAGGGCTGTCATTCGCTTTTATTTAGCTGGAGTAGACACTAGTTACCCCTAAGTGAATTCATCACGCTGCCTTCTTTCATCAAGCCTTAAGGAAGTGGGTCTCGCTTGCAAGCGAGACAGTTAGGCAACAGTTTGTCGGTGAGGTGTCGTAAGAGACCCACGTTATCAGAGTAGGCAGAACCTGACCTGGTGCATCAGCACTAGTCATTTCATAGGGCTTTCCACAGGCTTGGGCAGGACCTTTTTGTGTAGCACCTATGAGCATCTTTCCTGTACGATGATGCCCACAGTCCTTTGAAGACTAACCCACTTTGCAAACTAAGATTAGACACTAAAAGACCAAAGCATTTGGCACGGTAAATATTCATAGCTGCAGATGCCAGATTAGCAATCTAGTACAGAAAATGAAATAAACGCATTCMTTTTTTTAAAAAAATTCTACTTCAAATTAGTATCAAGAGTTGTGCTCGCAAAATACATACAGAATACGGTATCTGAATACACATCAAAAATTATTTAAAAAATTTATATTGTCAGCATTTTATCACAATCCTCAGAAAATATTTTTGTTGTTAAAAGTAATGGTTGATCTCAGCATCTGAAGGCAGAGAGATTGAAGTAAAGAAGTCAATCATCCAGCAAAACAGAACATTGCACACAAGCCTTTTTGTCTGTGGGTTGTTTTTTTAGTGAGGTTTTCCKCACTTTCATCAAATCTTGGTAATTAACATGCAAAGAACATTTTAGACACCACTAGTCTACAGCACAGGAAATGGTACCATTGAAAACACCAGCAATAACATCACTTTAAAACATTTTAGAGACAATGTTGCAAGGGGGTCTAACAGCAGCTCCTGCTCCACATTAAAATAATTAATTTCTGCTGTAGGTTTAAATCCCCTCCTTTACTTTTATTGAGAATTTTTCTTTCCCATTTTCAGGTATGTGCTTTGCTTATTTATTTCATATATGCATTTATTCTTTTGGTTTGCTTGTGTGTTGTCCTGTCTTTTTTAAATGTCATTTCTGGGAAAAACTYAGTCCTCAATGTTTCCTGCATCCCCAGGCTGACTGGCAGTTGGTCCTACAATGAAGAAGGAGAGATGACAGTTTATTAAGCATTACGCTACAGACTAATGAGTTCTTGCCAAAGCCTGTCAGAATTAATTCCTTTCCCAATAAAGTTAAATGAGCGGCTGAATGGATCAATACAATTGCCTGCAATCAGTGCTCCTCCGTAATAAATGCAGAAAAGCCCTGCCGCGATATTCTGCTGTATTTCCCACTGGTGACTGAAGTCTCAGAAATTACCCAGCTTCTCTTCTGGCTGCTTTCGCCAAAGAGCCTTGTCATGGCGGGGGAGCAAATTTAGGCAAAGTAAGTAACGATGTTGTTAACTAATTTCTTATTCCAGTCCAACTCTTTCCCGGCGTTTGCCAGCACTCAGATTTCACATCTCCTCCTAATTTCAGGAAGAAATATTTCGGTTTCTGGTGGGGGCCAGGCTTTGGCGAGCCGAACGCGACCGAGCGGGACCCGCCGGAGGCGCGGGGGGAAGGCGGGGGGCGCACGGGCTCCCTGTTCGAGGACGGCTGCTCGGCATTTATTTAAGGACACTCCAGCGGCGGCAGCTGCTTGGGGGCGACCCCCGCCCACACGGCGCGGGCCAAGGCGGGGAGCGCCTGGCGTGGGGCGCGGGGCGATGCTCGGCGCAGCCTGCGGCGCCCGGGGCGCCTTGCCTCTGTTTACTTATTTCATATTTCCTCTGCCCTGCTCCTTTCAGGCAGCCTAAATTTATTGGCTTGCTAAGATCAAGAATTCAAAATGTTGATAGTAACCCCGTTTCAGGGTATCTCCGCGAGCAAACTCCCTGGGAGATAACAGCGGGTCTGTTACCAGCGGCGTTTCCCAAGAATTTGGGTCTGACGTGGAAGTGCCGCGGTGTCTGGGAGAGCGGACGAACGCCCACGACGACGTGTCCCTCCGCGGGAACACGCGTCGCAGCCCCTTGCTCTACTGGGTTATTCCTACAGAACGAACGAAAACGAAACCCGTTTCGGGACTCKCGCCTGCCTGGAGTTTGGTTCAGAAGCCCCCGGCAGAGAGGGGAGGCAAACGGGCAGTCAAGACGAGACGCCCCCCGGAAGGCACCGAGCGCTGCGCGGAGAAGAGGCTGGGAGCCCTGCCCAGCCCTCCTCGCGTGAATCCAACCGGCAGCGTGTCTCCGGGGCCCCACGGCTAGCATTTAGTCCGTTACCAAACCTCT
Organism: Rhea americana; assembly: GCF_003343005.1. Classification (NCBI taxonomy): domain Eukaryota; kingdom Metazoa; phylum Chordata; class Aves; order Rheiformes; family Rheidae; genus Rhea; species Rhea americana. The sequence goes on along the minus strand of NW_028186038.1, from coordinate 1,380,958 downwards.
CAAGGCATTTCTAGTGTTCACATAAGGAAGAGAAATATGTAACTTAAAAAATTCACAATAATTGCTGAATTATACCTGACACTTGGTAAAGTGGATATGAATAAATCAGGTAAGAAAGAAGTGCTAATAACCTCATTTATTTAAGACTATTTTATGCATCATCAGTATTTGCTTTTGTTTATTAGTTACAGCACTTAAATAATAGAAAAGTTGTAACTAATTCTTAGATCTACTTTTATTTGCTTTTAATTCTGTATGCTGCAGAAATGACACCATGGAATAAATCTTCAAATCCCAGATCCCATGTTTTTCCTTATTCAAAATTTGYGCACACATATATGTGCACTGTGCACAACTTCAAACTGGGCCAAAACAAACAGAACACAGAGAGCAGACGATGAAAAAGGAGGCAAACAGCATATGCTAACAAATAAATAAATAAATCACAGCTTTAAAGCCAGTATCTTAATTCTTTATAGGCGATAGAGGGAGCAGAGAAAAGRGAAGGCGAAAAATATTGACTCACAATTTTACAGTTCCTAATCTTATAAACAACCTTATAGTTACTATTATATGACTGGTCCGAAAAAATACGCCGAAGCCAACATCACTCAGCAAGGAAGACACCCACGCTCGGGTGGGAGCCCCTGACGTCCACGCACAGGGCCAACGCCGACTTCTTTTAACGCTACGGATTTTTCAATTTCAAATCAGAAATCTGCAGCCGGGTTATGAATCTGTCAGATGTAAATTATCGGACCAAGGAACAGGGCTCCCTCTAACGGTGCCTCCACAGCGGTACCGATCCACCGCGTGCTCTCACATGCTTTTCTTCCTACTCGTTCRTTGCTAATAAAGTTGCGCCAAGCTCAGGGCTCTTCGTTGTCCGTATCTGTGTTTACTCCTCCCCATCCAGCGCTGCAGCCTTTCCCTCTGAGGAAGAAGAGCAGCTTACTGCAACAGAGCCTGAGTATCACGGGGAGCTCGTGCAGAAAAGGATCATTATTATGTACGAAGCAATGCAAAAAAAGGAGTGAAAACACTAGCCTCTTGCTACTATTTTATAAAGTTTTTTTCCCCTGTTTGTAAGTACTGGCTACTTTCATGAAAAAAAAACATGCATTAAGAAAGGTAATACTCTCTGTGCACGTTCGGATTTTCTTTATTGTTTTCTCGTCCTGGCATCCCATGGGAGAGGTTGCTGCTTTTTTTTTGGGATACTGCCAGATATATAATTGTTGAGGTGGGTCAAAGACAATATAAGATTCAAAGAGAAAAAAGGTGAGGAAAGAACTGTTAAGCACTTGACAAACCTAAAGTAAGATAATGCTGAAAACTTGCTGATGCAGAAGATTAGTTCATTCACTTGCTTTTCATCTAGAAATTGGCTAAAGCAAGGCTTATTTCACATAATTCTCCCTGCTCCACCTCACTTGTCACACGTTTAGATGAAACACAACCCAAACACAAACCACTCCTAATTTTGATCTGGAAAAACAAAAAGTACATTCAAGATCTTGTTTGTTTGTTTTACCCCTAAAGCACTCCAAGTTTGCCCAGCAGAGCTCTGAATACACCGATTTGTCTCATCTCTCCCTTCATTGCACACACTACAGAGTCCAGTGAATTAACAAAACTACAGCTGCTCAGTGAAAGAATAAGTATAACATGGAAGGAAAATTGCCAATATGAAGTAAGAGGTATCAATCTGGCTGCATAAAGAAGTCAGCACCATTAATCCCCTCTGTGGTATACATACAAAATTTGTGCACGTATTTAAACAAATGATGACATTGGACAGAAAGTTTTATGCAGCACTGAAAGAAGAATAAAGCAAGGACAATCCTTCCAGTGAAAATAAAAAATGAAAAATGAGAGAGAGAGAGAGAGAGAAGGRAGGGACTACAAGTTATTGGAAAAAAACCCAGGCTTGAAAAACTGTAACTATRGACAGCTATGTTTATACGTATTTTGTACTTTATAAAAAAAATACAAGCATATACCATATTGTTAAAAAAAAAAAAGAAAGAAAAGAAAAGAAAAAGCAGAAGAAGAACTGAGAGAAATAAAACACACCCTTGGCTAAGTATCTTGGTCTGCGTCCCCAGGGAGAAAAAACATTTTTGGTGGTCAGGCAAAAAGGAAAGCAGAGATTCATTATTATTACTCTTGTAGAACAATATTCTACATATGAAAGGCAAGAATATGCAGAGGGCACTTACTTTCCCATGTACTTAACTGCTAGCTCAAACTTTAAATAACTCACTCTCTTCCTGCACAGTACCTGCCTATGAAAGGGTTGGCCAGTTATCTGGTCTTTTAAGTCATTAAAAAAAAAAAAAAAAGTTTTGTTAGAAAATCAAGTCCTCAGAAGATCATTTTACGTGCTCAAAAAATTGGAAATTAACAGTTAACAGAGGCATCCTTCCCCAGCTGGGGCACTGCAGGTGTACAGGTTGTGAGTCCCTTTTAGGCCACAGCAGTGGGTGGCACTGGCGGTGGCTTATTTGATCCTAAGCTACCTTCTTATTTTCATTTGAAAAAATACCTCTCTGTGGTTTTCAAATTATGGAATGAGCTTAATTAAACTGTAAAACATTAAACAACAGTAGGGAAGATGATATCCTTGTGGGAAAGAAGAATAAATCAAGTGCCTTAGTGACTTGGAGAAAATAAACATAAACTGGTTGTAAAAATAAATCAACAGTTTCCAGTCCCACCCACTACTTTTTTAGAGGAGACAGCAAGGTGACTTTGCCTTTTACAGAAGGTTTTCTTTAAGAATATATAAAAAGAAACAAAAAGGAATCTAATATATAGATAGAGATCCTGAAGAATGAGGTATCAGGTCCTTTCTTTTTTTCTTTCTTTTTGATGTCATTCTCATGCTAAGGGCTGCACACTCCAAAGAGTTAAAATGTTTTCTAAGGCTAAAGAAACATAGTAAACTGTGGAACATTACAACATTACACTCTAATTTATGAAAACTTTGGAATGTTTCTAAATGTTTGTGAGTGGGAAAGCAAGAAGATGCAGTTCTGCTATGTCATATCACATAGCTGGAGAACTTTATAAAAATGCAGGAAAGAAAAGAAGGCAAAGGAAAAAAATAGAGAAAAGAGACAAAATGACAGTGGGGAAAGAAATTCAGATGCTTACCAAACATTAATTTAAGAAAAAAAATACTAACATGAATTGCAAAGATTTCTTGCATGAAAAAAAATCAGATGAAGCCTTTTACATGGGACAAAACAATGTCTTTCCGCCAGCTGTGATGAAAACATTGCACAACGACTGGCATAGAAAACTAACCCTCAGAGTTTTTTTTTTTCTTTTGAATGTATAATCAATGCATCAGAAAAGCTAAGCTGGTAAAAGAAGTCACCACACTGAATTTAACTTTCAAGCGAGCAAAAGCTCGATTCTTCTCTCACTCTGTGTGCACTGTAAAGCCACTGCAGAGAACGCGATCCCGAAAGACGAATTCAGCAAGGTGCTTAACCGAGTGCCCAGCTTCAGCTCCAAGAGGTGGCAGCGGTTGGGCTGGTGACGCTCCTGGAGACAGGGCTASAGCAACGCCCAGGGGCAACGCTCACGTCCTCTGTATGAGGCAGGGTGAGCGAGAGATGGAAGTCCTTGTTCTTTAGAGGAATCTTGGAACTGAGTAAATCGCAAAGATCCACCAGGAACGTGAGGACAAGGACTGCCAAAGAGATAGGCTGGGACTATGTAACACCTTACAAACAAGGAAAGCAATTTCAAAACTGGTTTGGTATTTGACTGGCAGCCAATACATTTTCAAAATAAATCAAACGTGCTCCTGTCGTCTCCTTTTCATAAGAAACCTGGCAGCCACATTCTGCACTAGTTAGAGTTTATGTAAAGTCCCTGGCTCCCTCAACATCGTGAAAACCCAGCCTAGGCTACAAGTATTTTCACTGTTCTAAATCATACTTGCATCCTCAAATGCCACTCTGCTTTCCCATGATTTTTAATCATGTTACATTCATGATAAAACTAAAGGGTTAGATAGCACTGATGAAGAAAAGAAAAAAACACACACACACACGCCCAATTCACCTGTGGTGCATGATCTCCTGAGCATAATAAACAGAAGATTCCTTCTGCTTGTACATTTGAATGCTAAAACAGACCTGATCATTTTCAGGAACAAAATTAATTGGTCTTGATAAAATCTGGAATTAATTATTCCTTTCTGAGACTAAGTTGACATTAGTACACAAAAAAATTGGTTTTTTTAAATATGACAGTATCCTTTTTAAGCATAAAGTATTAATACTGAGAATTAATRTTTACTGTAACAGACGAAATGTTTCAGTTGACTTCTGAATGATAAGTGGTTATTTTCCAAAGATTAAGCAGGGCAGGAATTGGCATCAAGTTGGGAGGGAAAAACCAAGGCAGTGCTAATCATTGACGTGGAGGGAAAAGATAAAACTCTGCAAGTGTGTTGCAATAAATCTACCTTTAGAAAGCAGTGAAACAAACAGCCACAAATAGAAAGCTAAGCGCCTGGCAATGATGACACACCGTAATCAGGCAACCAAACCTGCAAGTGGGGAAAACAGACACATTGAATTTCTATTAGGTAACGAAAACAAATTACATCAGGTCACTTGTATTACTTTCTTTTAATTCAATTATATGTGAAAAGCTAGATTCTTAATCTCAGACTCTTGCATGGTAACTCAGGAAAGATCCCATTAGAAGCAATCAATCCTGACATGACAGCGGAGTTTCAGGAGAGAGGAAAGAAATAATGCAGCGGATGTAGTGTGTCATCATAAACATCTTCATAAAGTTACTTAATATAACATCAGATAATCTTACATGAAAGATGAGTTTAGATTAGCACGGATAAGTGAAATGAAAATTGACCAAGGGACTAAGTAACAAGTGTAGTTACAAACAATTCACGGAGTTGCAAGGAGACAAACAGCTGGGTGACTGCCGGATTAGTGCTGGATCCAATTTTATTTAACATCTTAGTATCCCTAAGAAGGAACAGACAGCACATTAACTAAATATGCAGAGCACATTAATTAAGAAGTGCTATAAACATCAGAAAGGACCTAGAGAAGTTTAAAAACCCAAAGAAGGGAGGGGGGAGGAAGATCCACCCAAATATATGCTTATATACTGGGGAAAGAGGGGGGTTAAGTTCTACTGTGGACTATGAGGCCCTTGTAACAYGCACTGAAAGTGAATTGACTGTGCTGCACTTGGTTCCTGTAAAACTGCACAGGGCAAAACCATCCTGAATATTCAGAATGTCTCCTTTTAAACAGGAAAAGATATTAAAGTTTAAATACTGCAATGCTAGTTCTTCGTAATAATGCTTCATGGGAAGAATGCCATATTTGTCTAGGATTTATCTAGATAACCAGATGACTTATTGTGCTTCTTCCTCTAATTCCTGTAACTTACATCTTGCCTTTTTTCCTAACCAGAAGAATCCTCCCTCCAATTCCAAATATGAACTCTACTTAAAAAAAGTTTGATATGGCCCAATTATTATGTTTTACAAGTTATTTGTCTAAATTAGGTGGACTCTATATGAATAATTACTCTTTATCATTCAGTTTGCTCTCTATAAAGATAGCTGAAAGCTAATTAGAAATTGTTCAGTGGTTAGCCAATGCTGTCTTTGATCACTCTTTGCTTTTAAAGTTTGTGCCGGTGCCCATACTGCATTCCCAAGATGTTTTCATTTACCATCAGGAAAGCAGATGATAGAATTAGATCATGTCACAGGAGAAGAGTGCTGAGAGGACAGTAAAATAATGGAGGGGGGTAAGAAAAAATAGGTAGTTACTGCTTTTTTTAATCTCACAAGTTAAAAAAAAATCCACATATTTTGGGATTTTTTTTAGGATAGAAGGGAGCTGGTACAGTCCTTCCAACATGCTTATGATCAAAACCACAATGTGGCAGCCAAACATCCAGCGCTCATTGCTCATTGCTTCAATAGCTCCTTGTTAATTCACTTAACTCAAATATTGAAGTTATGTTTGGGAAGCCCCACTCAAAATTTACATGGCCAACTGACTCCGAAACATTCCCCTGCTTCCATTAACTCTTTTTATATCTTCCTCCCAAAGCCTCATCGCTCCTGGAAACYGAGCTGCTGGTGGTGGGCTCCGACTTAGGCTGGAGAGCAGGGGCACAGGCGACCGGCACCTCCGCGGCGGGGGCAAAGCCCGGTGCGCGCCGCCCTCTCGAAGCCCCTGTGGCAACTCCTGCACTGAACATCGCAGCGAACAAGGACGTTATCAGGGCTGTCTCCATACCGCTGGCCATTTGACACCCGATTATGCGGCCAGCTTGCCAGCAAGCTTGCTGAATAAGCTTTAAAATATCTTATATGGCTCAGCGGTCTCATAATCCCCATTATACGAGAGCTGGAACATCTCTTTTGGAATTCACCTCTGCTTCTCCCAGCCGACGTCTAATCGTCTTCAGCCTTGGCACAACATATTGATCCCATCTGATTCGCCCGTACATCTGCTTCAAAGAGTTTCTGCCATTATAGCTTTTATTGGKAGGAAGCCTCACCATAAAGGGCAGCCCTGCTGACTGCCCAGCATTTATCAATAGCCATCTTCAGGGAAAACGAGCTCATTAGCAATGTGCTAAGCAGAGCGCTGGGAAACACGGAAACGGCATAACAAATGACAACCCACATAAATTAGAAAGTAAAACTTCCTGTTGCGGTGATGGACACGTTTTATGTCCCAGCAATGTCCCTGCCCACACCCAGCGAGTAAGGGACATCTGTACCGCATCTGAAGCTTTTCCTAGGAAGTCAACAGTAAGTGCTTCTCTTTCATTTGTCTTGCGGAATTTACGGTGTGGCTGGAAATTGCTCTGCTGGGAAAAGCTTTACATTTTATGCTCCATGTCTTCTTGGGAACTGTTGGCACCTCCGTCTAAATCTTATCAGCAGGTTTTACCAGCCATCTCCTTCATCAGGCCAGTTAACATAGAGAGAAAAGGACATTTATCTCTGCCTTCCTCCGGGGAGCGGGGAGCGAACGGGGAGATAGGAGAGGCAGATAACGCCAGACGCGTTAGGGGCATTCGTAGCTCCCGCAGTGGCACGTGCTATTCCCGTAGCACAGGTTTGGCGTTACCAGCGCTCTCCGGCCGCCCAGAGCTCCCATCAGACCCGCACAGGGAGGGAGCAGGCACGGGGTGTGTACTTCAGGTGCAGCGAGCAACTTTATTTGACAGAAGCAAGTTGTCTCCTTAGGAAGTCAAGAGCCAAGCTTTTGAGAGTGTCTGTACAGAATCAGCTCAAAGATTCACCAGGGCAGAACCCTGCCCCTGAGAGCAGCCACTGGCAAGACCCGTGAGCGGYGGGTGGCTCTCGCTCCACCACACTTCCTCCCGGCTTCCAGTCACCGAGTGGCGTAGAGGCTTCCTGAGCTGCATGTGGACCATAGATTTTAACAACACGTGGAGCACTTTGCCTCCATTGATTAGTCTAATTCCTTTTTTAACTTATCATACTTTCARAAACACAAGTCCTAGGTTCAACTCTTCCTGTCCATCAGCTCCTGAGGGAGGAAGACACATTTAGACACACAGTCGCTGCTTTTCTGTGCCTTTTCCTCTCTTTCAAAATTTTGTTATGATCGCAGAGGTGACACTTAAGACAGGGGTTAGCAAACCTTCTGTTTTCATGGTGTTTAAGAACAAACTTCCAACTCCGCCCAGGTAGCACAGCAGCCTGCAGTGGGAATTGTAGCCACTCTTACAAGCCCTGTGTGGGAGATCAGTAGACTAGATTTGCAACAAGTAGTGCTGCAGAGCCGGATTTGATACATGAAAGACTAGACTCCTCACAGACTGTCTCTGCTGTTGAAAATAAAGCGGAGCCTTTTTCTTAGAGATTAGAAGGTGCTGAAAACAAGTTTGCTGGTCTGCAAATTAGCTGTGCTGGATATGCTGGCATGTTTAATATGTTGCTCAAGGAAAATAAAGTGCTACAATACAAGATAGACAATGCAGATAATGAGGCCAGAAACGGGAATTCTGAGCATAGTTCTGCGCGCCGGAGAAACCCCAAAGAGGGAAAGCGGGCACCCGCCCTGGGCCGCGGCCCAAGGGTCTGCAGCACCGGGGGGAGGACGGGGTGCTGGTTACTTCGATCTCTGCCAGGGGAGCACYACGGAAAATGCAGGATACTGCTCAAGGAACGTCCTTGCTGCCCTGGCACGGGGAGGAGTTTCAGAGACCGGGCTGCCTTGAACACGCTCCAGGCTGGGGAACTGACTCCCACGTCTGCTCGCCGCTGCTCCTCGCGGGGAAGAGAGAGGGTTTTGACCTTGTCTTTTCTAGCGATTGCACGTGAACTGTCATTGCAGCACCTGCTGTGGTGTCCCCGCTTGCCTTTGGGGGGAGAAGGGACACCCTGGGGTAGGCGTGCTTTGTGCAGCTGGAAAGCCCCTGCCCCTTGCTCTGGTACCTTTCCAAGCCGGCCGCCCTTGCTCAGCACTTCCCGCTAACCACAGCACTGACTCGTGCATGTCGTGCAGGGTGTCTTGATCTTGTCACATGAAATAGTCCCCTTAAACGAGCACAGCTGGAYCAGTCCTTTGCTCAAAACCTTTCTGTCTCATACAAACATTATACCAACCAGATGGTAATGATCAAAGTAGGCAGAAATTCTCAAAACCTGTTTTATTTTACGCTTGCCTCAACAGTACGTCTCTGCCAGCTGGTCCATTTTTCTTAAGTGCAGTGCCTTTTGAGTGCATCGATTTCTAGTTGAGAGGGTTGTTCTGGCATGGGAGGAGCTCTCCCGACCCATGTGAATGGGGGTAGGCACAACCTATCCTGAAATCTTTTTCTTCTTCCAGTTGGTTGGGCCTTCTCACTTAACCGTATTTGATCAGGACCTAGTTAGGAAAGCACCTCCTGCTCAAGAACACCAGTTTAGCAGGTGTCTAAAGTGCTCATATGGTTTCTGAATACCAGCTGGCTGAAATGCATGTTCAAGTCCTTTCCAAAGCAGAATATGAAACTTCCTACATGCTGCTATGCAAAGCTTCAGCCAGCAAGTCCTTTGGAATAAGGACTACTYACCTTTTTGCCTTGCTAAGACATTGGGTTTCTAATCCTGGTTTGTTCTAATGTTGCATAAACCAAGATCATTCAGTGTCTGTTGAACAARAACAGCCGCGCTGGTGCATACAGCAACTATTCTACATTTACATCTCAAATTCAGCATTTTTAGATACCAGCTAGTTGCACGTAAACAGATCCGTTCTTGTTACCCTGCCTCAATTCTCATCCCTTCCATCTCTGCATGCTGTTGCATGGGGAAGGCTAACAACTCCCCACATTAAAAAAAAAAAAAAAAAAAGGCCATACAGCCCTTTTCTGCCCAAGCCACTCAGAGCGATTCCGTTTCACTGGCTAAAGGAGAAGTCTGATTGTGCTGCTCTCATGCACAACCCCTCACGTACACCCGTGCCGGGCTTGGGAGCTCAGGGTGGGGAATTGCAGAGAGGTTTTGTAAATTTTATGAATTACATGGGGGTAAGTGGAAGGGGGGTATCCAAGATTCAGAAACATCTACTTTGATGTTGCATGTTTTTTTTTTTCTGTCCTTCAAACACATGTTTTTTTGTTTAAGGATGATTAATACATTTTTAATGTTTTTCCTTACTGAAGGGAAGCCTGTGCTATATATTAAAAGAGTCTACAAAAACACCCCGAGAGCTGAGCTGGCATAAGTGGGTAGCCTGTATGTGATGTTTATTATGATTTTTCCTTAAGATCCTTTTCTACTCGTTTTTCACCATTTCTTTTTTGCATTTGTCACTGCCCTTTTTGAAGCATCTTGTCTTCACTCCTGTATTAGCCCAAGTCTCAAGCAGAATTCAACCCCCCAAACCCTTTTCAWAACCTTTAACAAGTTCAAAACTGAGCCAGGCTCAGGCGAGAACTTTGACCCACCAACATACAGTTAACTTTACTGYCATTGCAGCTCAACTTGCCAAAAATCTGGGTTTGATAGTGCAGGTTTCAGGGTGCCTTGTCAGGTGTCGGGGTTAGAGCCCAACCTGGACCATTAAAGTCTGAGTCTGAGAGACGCAGAGCAGCCACTCTGGCACAGGAAAGGCAGTATTAACCCTTTACATGCAAGACATGGGGCACAGTTTTCCATCTGCACAGATATGGAAAACTCTGCTGAGCTCGGTGAGATTATTCTCTCATAAAGACATTTTTCAGTAAAGCAGGGGTGACCACGCGTGGAGAAAATGATGGGAGAAAAGTCCGCTGGCAAACATTCAGATGTGGGCAGGTCATTGAACAGGGTTCAYGGCACTCATTAAAGCTTCAGCTGGGGGAAGTACCAGGTTTAGTAGGAATGGCTAAATTCTGAGCTTATGGGTCAGGTGAAGCATCTGCTTAAAAGTCCAGGAGAAATGACTGCTTCCCTGACAAGCCTTAGCATTTAGCAAGTAAATAAATTAAAAACAATAGTCCAGGAGGCACTCAGATTCATTCATTTCTATTCCATCATTTTCACCTTGTAGATAAGATAGAAAAAAGCTCATTATATTTCACTTTCCCAAGTGTCATGGCTCTGAAACGCACTCAGAAATACTGCCTGTGCTGCCGTTAACTCACCTGCCGGCACTCTCCGGGAGGTTCATTTAGGAATAATCTATTATAGAAAAGGAAAGGTCCAAGTCTCCAGGACAGATTATTTAAAGCACAGCACTGCAGAGAGAGGAAAAGGGCAGGTTCCCCCCACCAGCACCTTTCAGAGCAGCCTAGTGGGGGAAGAGGCAGCACATGAGTAGATGTATTGAATTTCCAGATGGGAAAGTAATGGCAGAAAAATCGTGCCACCACAAGATCATATTCCAAATAACTCCAAAAGAGCAAAAGAGTCATATTTCACTCTAATATGGAGAGCTGTATACAAAGGGTATAGATTCCGCACTGTCCCTTAAAAAATATCCAGAGGAATCGTAAGTGTGTTTAAGAAAGCATGTACCATGTAATATTACTTACATATACAATATTCTTCCTATCTGCATTTATAAAACAGAGATAAAGAAATCACTAATACATTCTTGGAAAAGAAACAAAAAAGCATAAACAGAATACAAAGCCCAATGCTCTTCTAAATTACAAGTAATAATTCATATACACATTTTTCTTTTCTTTGATTTTAAAGACTCCAGAAACTCAAATGTATGCTTGGATCACAGTTTAACAAATATTACAGTGTATGTTACTATCTAAGTACCTTTGATGGCTCACTCTAAAATATTTCTCAGCAAGTTTACTTTTTAAAATGCATTCAAGTATAAATATTTCAGGAAAAAAGTAAAAAAAAAAGTTAATKGAATGAGGGGGGAAAAATCAAGTAATGTTGACTGACACATAAAAAGTAGGCTTTGTTAATGTTATATTCATTACCTTAGAAAACGTTTTACAGGAAGTGTAGTAAATCCACCACAGATGTGATAAAGATTAAAACCTCTTTTAAAGCAAATCTGTCCATTTAAAATAACCCAAAAGGCATGTGCAACATTTCTCAACAATTCTCTAAATAAATAGCTGATGAAACAACCTCAATATTAACCTAAAGCATTTCATAAATTTGACGCAAATATACTCCTGTTAATCAAGATGAAAATCACAAAATCTCTCTTCTCCTTTCATCTCCAAGAGATATTAAAAAGCACTTAGACCCTAATTTTAAGTGGCAATCCCCTTGCTGCAGCACCCTGCTACCTACCACAATGACCCCAAAACCACTCGCAGTGCAGCACACGGGAGACCACGAGGCCTGYGTTTCCCTTAGAGAACTCCTTGAATTTTTTTTGAGAAGGCATTTTCAAGTACATGTACCTAAATTAAGATTACATTATCTGATACAGTTAAGGGAGGTAATGTTACACTTCCAGCCACTCTGTTTTGTTTTGTTTTTTAATAACGCATCTTTAGATGAATCAGGATTAAATATTTGCATTAAGCATACCTATAAATGCCATAGGACAGCTGCGTTCTGTCAACCCAAACATCCCAAATGGCTTTTAAGATTCTGATACTACATGCATATTAAATCAATATTAGCCTTTCTTTTTCCTGAAGAATATATGACAATGCAGTAGAGTTAAGGATGGGTTTAAACTAAAGAATTAAAACAGCGGCTTCATCATGATAATGTGTTGCATTTCATTCTCCTCCAATGACTGTCACAGTCCTGCAATTTTCTTTTAGGATTTCTACCATTTTCTCATATATATAATCATTGTTTTAAAGCTATTGAATTAAAAGAAATATTTAAACTAATAAGAGACATCAGGAAGAAAAATAAATAATCACTTCTGCTACATAAGAAAAAGTTTTGCTCTTGCTTTTTAAGACATGGTATAACCTGACATTATAAACTACTACCTAAAATAGTAAAGCTGAGGGGGGTGAAAACAGCCTTGGGACCCAAATCTGCAAACATTTTTTCCCATGATTAACTGCTCTGCCGTGAGGAACCTCATTTGAATCATTAGGAGTACTCAAAGTACTAAAGTTAAATACATACGTAAGTATTTACAGGTTTGGACTTGGATTTGACCCTAAAACCAGCAGCAAAACTCTGTCCCTGATTTTCTTTGTCCTCAGCTGCATCAAACCTATCACTAACAGGAGAGATCTCTTTGGGAAGACGACCAGTCATTGGATGGCAGCTTCCCCTGGATACCCAGAATTTTAATTCAGATTTTTAATTTGAAGAGAAAGACATCTCTCTCCAACAAAAGCAATATGAAGAGAAAACGTGTCTGGATTACAGCCCAAAAAATAACTATAGATAACATTAAATATTTGCATATCTTCTTATGCTAGCTTGGCTGCTCATGAGTACTGCTGACATTCCAAACTCATGCCAAGAAGTGTATTTACTACCGCACACTACCATCTTTTATATAACATATATGTGTATTTTTATATATATACATATATATATATATGTATATATAAATATATGTGCATGCACAGGCAGTCAAAAAGCGCTGTGCCATAAATAACAACAATAAATCGAATGAAAACAGTATTGGGCCCACACACACCAAACTCATTAATAAACATAAGCAAAGCATAGACAAAAATTATGCCTGAATTTCATCATGATGTAATTGCTTTTCCAGATTAAACTGAGAAAATTAACATGCTGGCCAAACTAACATGAAGTAGGTTAATTTGGCCCAAATGCTCAATTTCTCACTTTCAATTTGCAATAAAATATTACTGAAAAATTCCAATTATGTAAATAAGGTATGAATAAATAAAGTGTTTAAAATATAATTCATTTCAAAAGGGAGAGGAACATATAAGGGTATGAACTCTACTTCTTAATCAGGCTAATTCTCTGCTGAAAAAAAACATGAGCAGATCAGGGTATGCCAAAGAGCACACAAGCCACCCAAATACAGCTTAACGTGTTATGAAGAAAATGTAATTTTTTTTTTCTTGAAAGAAAGAAATGCAGTGAGTATATAGACTTCAATGCTTCCAAATTTTCCTTGTGGCAGCGTTCACAGTTTGATATAATATATGTCTTTCCTCTTGCATTTCCTCCAAATTCCTGTGCTTGAGTTCGGTCAGTTGTAGCAGACTATTTTTCAGTAGGAGCTTTAACAGGCATCAGACCCTTTTCTCATCCGCGACGACAGCGGTTTCTCAGAGACAGCCGAGAACCGAACTCGCTTCCCGGTGCTTCTTGTTGCGTCCTGAGCTACGCAAGAAGGCGGTGGCAGCGGTCTCCAGCGGCGGCCCCCGAGCGCCAGCCCGCGCGGCCCCGGACAGCGAGCGGCCCCCGTGGTAGCGTGGTTTCACTCCGCTCGCTCATCCTCGGCCTCTCCGATCCCGGGAGGGGCTCGGCAAGAGTCGCGATCCACCGTTCGGGTCTGCTTCAGGCCTTCAAGAGGGCTTCGGCCCCAGCCGCAGCGCGGAGGGCCGCGGTGGTGCGAGCTGCCCTCACGCAGCGCTGCCAGCCCCTCTGCTTGCTCGGAAACCTCCTCATCCGAAAACACCCCCGGCTCCTGGAAGGGGCCCAGCAGTCCCTAGAGTTCAGAGCAGCTACGGGCCAACCCAGGCCCCACAGAGCGGTTTCATGCAGGGATGCCCGCAGCTACGTCATTCGCGCWCCCACCTCTACCTGACCTTTTCCAAAGTCAGGACCTCCTGCCCATGACGAACCTGGAGACCCTGAGGGCCACAGCGAGTCCTACAGGTCACCTCGTGGTCACTACCAGGAAGGTGAGCGCGCTTCTCGCTTCACAAACCTCTCTGGCCCATGCCAGATGCTTACTTCTGCAGTCTAAAACCACAACAATTACGCAAATGCACCCAGTTTTCATCTTTTTTTAAAAAAAAAAAAAAAAAAGCCAAAACATTTGGGTCAGTGGATGAAATCCCATAGAAAGCAAGCACCTGGAGGGTTCATGATAGCGAGGTGGAGCAAAACGTCTATAAAATGTAGACAGCTGGTAACAATATCACAGCAAAGGAGCCTCTGCACTGTGCATTGCCTATTAGACTAACTACATTTCGACTTGAAAATGCTTACGCAAACTGCCACAAATTGAGTGCAAATTATATTTCAAGAATTTACCTTTTCGGTAAGAAAAAAAAAAAACTTAAAAGGAGCTTAAAATACACCCTTTTGGCATTTGTTTGCATAAGAAGGGCACATCCCGGGTTTGTAATGCATAGCATTGACAGTGCATATTTAAGAGCCTGCCCGAGCCGTTCTGCCACCGGCAGAGCCAGGGGCTCCGGTGCCAGCGGCTGCGGGACGCGCTGGTGCCGGCGACCTCGGCGGGAGCCGCGCGCGGGACCCGGTGCCCCGGCCAGGCACGAGCGGGCCCTCGTGGGGGCCTTAGAGCTTGACCGCGTTTTAATTTAAACCTGGAAATCACGACTGCTATTTTCGTAATAGCAGCTCGCAGTAAAGGCACCGCTGGGCCAGGGAAATACAGCTCCCTGGCTGCGTTTCCCGGCACGAGCCGGCGAGGCTTTCTGAAACAAAATGGTTGCAATCTGCCAAACTCCCATGATTTTACTAAACAGCAGGGATAAAAGAAGCAAGCAGAGTAACCAGCAACTCAAAGATTCGTATTGCATCACCTAGTTAATAGGGAAAATACATTTTGGATGGTTGCTRACGTCAGAGTAATAGGGGAGCTCGTGCGGAGGCCTGAGACTGCGCTTGGTGGCCCCGAGCCAGCGCCTCCCGCTCTCCCTCTTCCACGGGGCGCAGCAAGCAGCGATGGAGCAATCTCCTCGTCGGAGCAAACTCTTCCTAACTCTTAAGACTCCAGGTTAGGGTCTGAACATCAGCAGTTACAGCTCTTCCAAGCTTTTAGCTACATTTGACTGTATCTTAATGTTTATTAATGTAACTGTGATAATTGCCTATGAGATACGCTTTTTTGTGTGAATAAGTTTCAGCCAAGGCTCAGTCATTGTCTTTGATATTTAATAAATAATTACTGGAAAATTCTCACTTGAAAACTTGCAAGAAGAAAATTCAAAATATATTTTTAAAGGCTTGTCTGATTAAATAATGAGCTATTGCATGGAATAGCAAAACACATACACAAACCCCAAATGACTTGAGTGATAAACTGAGAAGGGAAAAAATATTTTGGTTAGTATAAGATCCTCTCTAGAGCACCGGCCAGGGAGCAAGAAGCCAAAACCTCAAAGCCACGTGCAGCACCCAGAAGGGACATTCGCTCCTGAAACCTCATGCATGTTTTCAGCACTGACTCCAGCGCCTTCCACCCCCGGGAGTGTGCGTGTGCATGCACGCGCATGTGTGGTGTGTGAGTGTGTTTTTTAATAGCAATGCAGAGCAATCGGTTGGAACGGGTTCATATGGCGATGGCATTAGTTTTTGATGTCTTGCCTCAAACAAAAGATGCACACCCAGCTACCAAAATAAAGTGAACATTGTTTAAAGCGCGTTGCCTGACTTTCCCTTGCCTTTTACCTCCTCTAGTCATACAGAGCCGAGCCAACAGGATATAAAATGTTACCCAACCAGAACCATCCACAATGCAGATATTTGATACCCATGTTGCCTCTTCTTGTTACTAAAGTCCTTTTATAAACGTCCTTTTTTGTTCCTTTAGTCTTCTTTGTAATATTTCAGTCATTTTCAAAAGAAAAACAAGCTCCTCCCTAACACACAAAGTCCGAGAAAGCCATTTCTCCAGGACAGTTTTCCTTCCTGTCTGCCAAAGAAGAGTGGGATATGATGGKGTCTCCCCAGTCCCAAAGCAGGTGATTTGCAGAAATGTTATGTACAACTAGGAAATTCTTCTCCTTCTTCAAGCAATTATATAAATATTTACTTAAATAGCTGCAGCTGCTACACAGATATCAACAGTATTGCATGCATTCTCTCAAGTTCTCACACTGGTGTGTGATTAGCAGCCTCCACACAGTCTGCCATATTTCCAGTTGGATGAAATTAGAATTGCAATTTATATAATATTCATAAGGACTCCAAGTTTTTAGATACCTCAAGCTGAAGAAACAAACATTTCCCCCTCCTCTCCCTTCACAGGTCCTCTTTCCTGTTCCTGCAATGCAATAAAAAGGCTTGCAAAAGTTTTTGGACAGTCTCCTATCTTTTCTCCTGTACAAGGAGAAAAAAAAAATGCTCCTCAGATTTCTTGTAACAGAAAGAGGTTTAAAATAGTTTCTAAAACATTTTATGACATCCTTAAAATATTCCCTTTTATCTTTTATATTTTTCTTACAGTGTCTGTAGATTATGGGTTGAGTTTAAAAAACCCTTGGGTGCTACTTTTGGAGTTGAGTGTATGCATATGGTGCACACATTTCCAACTAAGTGATGACTTCCATGAGACGTAGTACTATATGTGGGTGGGATGCTGGCAAGTAACAGATTTTAATGTACAATTCAAATAAGGGCATGAAAATCCAAGTTTTGCAATAAAAGAAACATGTCGACATTCAATGGGAGAAATTTGAAGTTATTTATTCTCTGCCTTCAAAAGAGCTGGGATTTTTCGTTGTGTCCTGAGGCTGTATAAAACGGGTACATGGAAAATCTGTCTCCAGCAAAATCTGCATGGGACTTCAGTCACTGCACTGTGTTCGTCATGTCTTCTCAAGTATTGTTTCACAGCAAATATTGGATTGATTGCATTTTGCCAAGTGAAGTGGAAATAAAACAAAAAAAAAAAAAAAGAAGAAGATTTCTCATGCTCAGTTACAATCACTTCAAAATTAGGGTGACAGGAAGATTTCTGTCACCCGCAGGAACTTCTTTACCTACAAGTGACTTGAGCAGCCTCAAAGGACGAGCGCTGATTCTGCGGTGCCACCTGGGAAGCGAACCCGTGACAATATTCCCAGCTGCGACAGGGTGCAGAGAATATGGAGCAGTGACACCAAAAAAATTCTTTGCCCAAGGCACTAGTACAGTTAGGGACRGCTCTGATCATTAGCGCTGGAGAGGCGGTTATATTGTTTCGCAATTTATCCAGTACCAGCAAAATTCTCAGCTCTGTCCAGTACATAGCTCGCATCTATTTCCTTCCCCAAGGAAAGTATGGATTGACCACGCCAAAAAATGCACTGTGACTGGGACACTGTGTCCCACATATATGATAATATGCTCTGCTCTTTGTTGTGCGGGCACTGTTACTGAATGGTGTTACAGCCCTACTGAAATATTTTTAGGTCTTTAAATGTGCTGACAGCACAGTATGTAACAGATAACCAACAGATTCCTGAAGGTCTAGCATCAAATCTGTACTGATCCGAGTGATTTAACAACAAAAGTATTAATGGAAGAATTGGTTATAAAGAAAGTCCCTGAAGAAAGAAAGAGAAGGTGTCTGCTTACTACAAAAATGGGAAGGTGTGCTAGCAACCGGAGGGGGCGGGTGGTGACAGCGCACAGCACAGGCGCACTAGTGGGAAAAGCATGAAAAGGTAGGGAGCTGTGGTATCAGGAAAGAGCAGGAGGTTATGCAAAACTAATGAGATATACAGAGCCCTAAAACCACACACTATTACCCAGGGATCAAATCCCACAAACATCCCATGCAATTTAAGAAAATCATTTTTTCTCATTGGATCTAAGACATACAATATAGTAGGAAAATAGCTTCTTTTTTTAAGCTTGGCACATCATCAAAGTCTTTTGCRAAAAGTCAAAGAAAAGCACCTCCACCCTAAACTGAGGCTTCTAGATGGAGGAAAAGAGCACGTTCCCTTCATGGACTGTTTCTACAAAGGAAAGTGGAGAGTAGGTGGGAGACGAATATAACTCTCAGCTCTTCCCTTTCCACCTTAATTAAGCTGCAATTTAACCAGGGCACCACTTTTACAATAAACACCAGCGAAACCTTCCACGGCCAAGAGCTCAGGGCACGTCCCTCCAGAGAGGTGGCACCTCTGCAAAGCCACCGCTGCCTTACGCACTAACTTGCCGCTGGCCCCGTAGAACCGTACCTGCGCCACGGCCCACGCAGCTCGTGGAGGCACCGAGCTCCGGTGGTCTCCAGACGAGGGCAGAGGAGGCCCAGCCTCCCTCTGCGAGCGCCGGCCCCGAGACCAATGGGAAATGGCTGCGCACTTGAAAGACGCTGCTTAAAAGCCTCTCTCATGTTTCAGCTGACCATGTGTTTTCTCTTAGTACCCTGTGAGTTCAAATACCTCTATATAACAGAAGTCAGATTGAAAAGGCATTGTGCATAAAATAATTCCTAGCCACGTCGATACAAGCCTTTGTGCTTTTTATAAGGGCGTGCTAGTAGGTAGTGTGCTATTCATGCTGTTCTGTGCATAGATTGCGYCTTGTTCAARTACAGCGATAAAAAGAGAGAAGRAAAAAAARGGGGGGGKTTCCTTTCTGTAAAGGTTTTCTTTTAAACCTGATCTGTAGCAGCACACAAATATTTAACAACATCCACATCACTCATAGGTAACCATCTTTTGAGAAAGACCAGATTCTTCCCTCCTCACGTATAGCACCGCTAACTCAAGCCAGTGCACCAACTGCAGGATCTAGCTCGCTGTAATGACACMGTCTGCAACAGCATCCTACTAAGCGCCAAAGCTGGATTATACAGCTGTTTTCCCAAAAAGCTGTGGTAGCAGTTCTTTGCATTGAAGGAGCAGGTCCACCTTGCCRAAGAATGGCAAGAAATTAGGAAAGTGTCAACAAAGTGTCCAGTGAACACACTCCAGTCCAGATAGGACTTTCTTAATCTCTGATTTTTATTAAAGATTCTGATTTTATAGTTTCTTCAGCATTCTTACAATGACACTGAGTAGGATATGCACTGAAACAATGAAGTAAAGCTTATACATAGAACAGCAGTTTGTATTGCAAAATAACGTGGTATTAAYGGTATGCAGAACCTGGGACTTCTTTAGGACAATAGCTTAGGAAGGAACTTTGACTGAATTTAGAAATTCATATTTAACTGTGCTTTGCTTTCTACCAAGTTACTGATTATACCTACGAACAAATATTTCAGCAGCATCAACTCAAAACCTCAGCATTTATACTGCAAACACTGGCACTCGCTCACAGACATCATTTAAAATGATGTGACGGACTCTGTGCATGTTTTATCTCTGCATCTACTTCCCAAGTTAAGCTCACCAGTTGGCACGGAAGATAGGAAGCAGCAGAGAGGTGTCTTCATCACTGTTGTTAGGTACTAGCACTTGGAAGAAAAGTAGTCCATTGGTGAGGACTTTCCAACTTAGCAGACACATAGGTTAAAATTAAATTTTTACAAATATAAACCTGAAATCCTGTGAAGGGATAGGAGCAGGCGTACCTGCACACAYTTCTCCCACTAACATCCTCAGCCTGCAGGCTCCGTATCCACCACCTCCCTGCACTCAGGCATGCCTTTACTGTCCCCTGTCTATTTGGTCTTTCTGCAGAGAGCATAACAGGAGGAGGATCGCTTGTGTTTCCCACCGAATCCGCCAAACGCTTGCAGACCTGCATTTAGATTAATGCTTTAGGGATGTAGGGATTTACCAGTGATCTGCACCCAGGCAGACACAACTCCTTCGCGCTCCTCTCCCTGCCTCCCCTGCCCTGCTTAATGGCTGGAGTTGGGAAGCTGGGGAGGGCAGGCTAGTGTCCTAAGGTGGTACAAATAATCCTTCCTTGAGCCATCTGTCAGGAATTCTTCCCTCAAATCAGATTAATCTTGCAGGGGAGAGTCGGGGGGAATTTCGCCTTCCTCCACGCATGAGGCGGTTTGCGGCTGGGTCTGCCTGAGTCCTTCCCACTGCAGCAGCTCACAGCTCGCAGCTGCTGCAGAGGTTGCACAGACCGTGGCAGCTTGGATCTCCTGTTCTCTATCTGCAGCTTAATTTCCTAAGAACTGGACTGCTTTAATCAGTCTGTGTGAAGCACCTCACCACTACAACGATAGTATTTCAGGTACTTACATGAACTCATTATCTGGACTGCAATGTGCAGGTAACTCTTCATGGCCTGGGATACATAGACTGTGTGATCTGGTTCTCTCTTATGGACTTTAAGAAACTGAGAACATTTGTAAAATACATATTGACATATTACATCCCATTGCCATGAAGATTTTTATTGTTACATAAAAATTCTGTGGTCATGAGAGCATTTAGAATAATCATTTCTATGTTAGAAATAGTGCTTTACAAAAAAACTAAGCCATTTTCATTTGATTAAAAAAAAAATCAACCTACTTTGCTAAGTAAAAGAAGTCCAATTCAAGAACAGTAAGTAGGAATACCGTTCGTTTTTGAGCCAGAAACAGTCAGATATAAATTGCTTATTACACTATACCTTTACTACTGTGCTGACCAGACTTGTGTTTGGCCATTTTCTTCATACTCCACTTCATACCACCTATGCTCTCAATTCACCTAGTAACCTGAGGCTAGCAGTTTTCAAATTAGCTGGAAGAGCCTGAAGTATAGCCCGGATCTCATGCACTACATTCTCTTGGATGGATCCTGTGACCGGCTCACTTCTCAGGGAAAATGCAAGCTGAGGCACCAGGCACAGATTCACAGCAACAGGGAACATGGATTTAGACACTGCTAGAGGGTGAGGGCAGCTATTGTCTTTCCTTAAGAAACCCTACAAGACTCACATTTTGGTTTTCTACTTCCAGTTTTTCTGGAGTATGATGCATTCTGAGTGACTGTGGCTTGTTATGCAAGTTATGTAAATGCTGCACCTGATCCACGCACCACATAGCTAAATCAATATTTTGCCATTACACACATCATAAGTGCATGCATTCTGTGAGAATTAACAAGGCTGTTTGTGGATGGTGATGGAGACAAGAAGCAAACGTAAACCCCTAGGCTCATGGCCCTTGCTGTAGCTTGGGAGATGCAAGACCACATTAATACAGAGTGGGGCTGGGCGGGAGGCTCAGGTCGAGGTGCGGAGGGCTTGGTTCCTTGTTAGGACCTGAAAATGCATCTGCAGTGCAAGGAGAAGGCTGGGCATCTGAGCCGGAGCAATGCCCACGGCCGCAGCACCAGCAGTGGGCAAACACCCAGGAGAGTTGCTGTTGTAAACCTTCTTCTGCAAAGACATGCTTACATTTCTGCTGATTCTCCTGGCCACTAGCTGGCCACCACCAGGGATGCAGCGGCCATGAGGTCCCTTTCGCTCTGCCTGGAGATCCTGGGTCCAGCTCCCTCGCCCCCGCAAGCCCTTGCTGCGGCGATGCACCTCCTTCCTGTCTCTTCAAGCTGGCTCTACTCTGCACTGCAGAATTAACGATGACTTGGACCAGAGGGAGGGAAGATGGCCCTCTGGCCTCCTGATTAAATGGACTAGAACTGAACTTGCAACAAAAATAAACACAGCGAGAATACAAATTAGCAACACTTGCGTGACTTTATGAAGACAAAAATCAAATTACTTCAAGATGATCTTCCCAGTTACGTTAGCCAGTTCAACAGAGCGTCAAAGGTGACAGTAGCAGCCCTCTGCAGTGACGAACTTGTTGAGGCAGCGATGGCAGGGGCCGCACTCAGCCCAGCATCCTTTTCGGTCTTCAGGCATTGCTCACACTGGTATCATGAAGATTTTCACTAAGCAGCATGGAAAAAAAAAGTTTGGATCGTGATTATAGCCCTGATTTGTGTTTGGTACTGATTAGGCGAGACATCTTTTCRTGTCACTGCATGATTTCTTCTGCTTACTTATCTTCAGCTGCCAGTTTCACCAGCCTGGCAAACTCTGATATCAGGAGAGGAAATGCACCATCATCTCCATCCACACCTACTCACTACTAACAGCAGTGCCCTCAGCCTTAACGATGGGTCCAGGGTGCTGACAGTAAAACTTTGCGAACAATTCTGTAATGATTCACGTATTTTTACTCTGTCTGCATGGTTATTCACTACAAAAAGAAATGATCTTGCTTGCATTTGTAAATGTCAACTGCAACATTATTTTGCATTAAACAATTTACATCCAAACAACTGATTTGCTTCCATTACTAATGAGTTAAGTGTATCCATTTTAGGGAGCAAGGAGGAGAGCAAAATCCACATCAATTTACAGGTGAACACCAGAATAAATACTTGGTTTGTACCCTCAGAAGATCAGTACTATGCTTTTGATGTGGGCTACACAAGATTTAACCGAGTGATGCAGCCCACGCTATGGGGCCAATTGCTGTAAGTCTAAGACGAGTCCCACATATTCTGTTCATCTGCTCATTTACAAACATCTGTAGCAGAACACACTGATCTTTCACTAAAAAAACACAAATGGAGTCAGTTCCATTTGTTTTCCATATATGGGAAGAACGGTCTATAAACAGATTTAACTCTCAAGTCCAAATGGAATTGAAGATGCTTTTCAGATAAGAAGTGGTAAAATAAAATCACAAAAGATCACTGATAATGATGTTGTTATTCCTTTCTTGCAGCATTCATCTAATTTTATGTTTCGCATTGGGGCAGTTTGGCCTTCTCTTAAGACCAAAAAAGCTGCAGACAAACAGCAGTTGAGCAGTGGTTAGACTGCACTCATGTAACCCAGCAATCATAATTCAAGGGAGAAAATGATTTCCTGTCAGAAATATAGACCGAAAGCGCCAAGAAAATCTCTCCAAAGCTGCAAACCTATCACCGTTCACCCATTAGACTTCTGATGAGGAGAAAATGCAAAATTGCACCACTTGGTAAATCAGCAGAAAAACCGTGGATGGAGTATCACGCCGTGTGGAAGAAAAGACAACTAGCCATGAAGGCAGTTCGAGGCCTGATAAATGCTTTGTTTCAAAATCACAACTGGTAAAACTCAGGGGACCAGGTACAGCTGCATTYACAGCCTACCCACTGCAATGGTTTCTTCCAGACAAGTGGCAAGATTTTGTACCAGCTACGAAGCCATTTCTTAATGCTCTTGTGGAGTCTGTCATCGCTCTGCCCACGATGATACCAGGAACATCCCATGCAAGAAACGACGTGGTTTTGGGGAAGCTGTGTGCGTATACAGCACGTAACCCAAGGGCATGCCGACCTCGGTGTGAATCCTTGCCTGACTGCTCAAACCATCCCCAGTGCAGCCTGTTCATTTAAACTGAGTTTGCACCAGGATCACAGTCTTTTAAAGCTGAAATAACAAAGAAAGGGAAGTTTCATAGGTGATTTTCCTTGAGCTCTTTCCAAAGTATCTGCCCAACTATAATGGACGTCTCTCGCAGATACAGCGGTCTTCTGCTTCTTAGACCTCAACAACAGGAAAACAGGGAGAAAAAAGCACAGCATAAATTCCTGATTAGGCTGCTTTTAACCTTCTTGATTTATTTTCATCTGCCTTTTTTTTTTCTAACTATTTCAGTTGCTGAGCGCAAAGATGACRTGCTAGAAATGAGTGGCTGGATCATAGCAACATTATCTCATGCAACATCAGAGATTTTCAGATGTGAAACCCTTGTCCAGTTTTTTTCCACGCCGACGGCCATAGCAGGATAGAGCAGCATCACTAGGACATTATACAATGCACTATTTCAACTTCCCAGAGAAAAATGGGCTGGAAATTCAATTCAATTGTCTACAGCTACAAGTCACTTGTATTACACAACAAAAACAAAACCCAAAGCAGACTGATTTTCTTCATAGAGCCATAAACCATGAAACTTAACAAGAAATGAGAAACCCAGTAKGAGATGAATCTAACTGTAAATTCTGACRTATCTCCACTAATAATGATTAATGACTAGGGAAAAGAAAAGTGAGGCTGCGTGGGCAAATGCCAACCTGAACTGACACTAAGACACACAGCTATTTTAAATATTTTCCCTTCTAATTACATATTTCTTACTACTGTAAAATACTCAACATAAGCAAAAAATTTGGCTCTCTTGCCTGTCTCAAGAGCAGCAGGCAGTCAAGTAAGTTCTGAAAAGCTAATTCAAGAGCCACAAGAAAAACAGCAGTTATTTCTTCTTGCTTAGAAAATCTCAATAAAGCTCCTCATTTACTTCTCTTGTCAGTATATGACAAGGCTATTACCACAACAGTACAATTGCTATACAAGAATAGCATATAAACTAGGAGACTGAAGCCCCAAACCTGCAGTCTGTGCTACAGCCTCCAGTTCTTCACCTGCATTTCACTGGAGCAAGACTCGGAGGGCTGCCAGGGCTGGCCGAGGCTGCACGAGCCCAGCTTGCTCACCACCACAAGAGYGATCGCCAAAAGAGAGCACGTACAGGTGGAGAGCATGCTAGTAAACAGCATTCGGGGTTCTGCCTTGTTCACTGGTTTCCTAGTACCAAAATTGCTTTTGCTGGGCAGAWCGGCAGAACGGATGTAAAGGGACAACGTCACAACCCGCATGCAGGGTTTGCATGCTAAATGACCGGAATGTCCYTGCTGAAGTGCAAAAACCGTAAGTTTTAATATTTCCCTATGTCATCGACAGGTGCAAACGAGAGGGCTTGCATGCCAGAGAGCAGATTTGGACACAGCTGTGCCTGCAGCACTAAATGCTGCTGGAGCTAGCTGGGTCCGCGTGTTGATATTTGGGGCTATCAAGGTGCCCTCTTTGCTGCCAGGCGCCACGCGAGCCACAGCCCGCGCCGCCCGCCCGCGGCGCACATCTGGAAGCGGGGTGTTGGCGGCAGTCATGGTATGCGCTCAGTGGGAAGCGACGTGCTTGCAGCGAGCAKGATAGCGCTGCTGGAGACGAAAACACCCCAAAGAGCATCCATGATTGGCAACTTTTATTTTGCAACACGTCAGACTCTCGTCTGTGATGGGGCGCGACCAGCTGTCGTACGACGCCAGCACAACAGCAGATATTTGAACATACCATACCATTGTCTGGGAGAAGTTAATTTGCCTTCCCACTGCAAGACACGTTATGTGACGGCTGAATCCTGAAAAATACCATAGTCCACYTAAGCAGTGTTGGAAGCTGAACGGGATCCTCAGGAGGCGGGACAAACTGGGGAGAAATTTCCAGAAGTGAACCATAAAGGGAAATGCTTTAAACGAACACAAATATTAACCAAGCTGGATGCAGAATTACTAGCTTGGGTTGGGCCTCCTCAGAGCGATGAGGCAATTCCCTTCGAAATGCCTCTATACATTCAGAGCCTGCACTTAAGGCGGATTAGCCATGTTGTCATCTTAGGTGAATACCAGCCTTTGCTTGGGAAAATGCATTAAGACCACACCAAAATTACTCCAAAGAAGAGTTTGCAACAGCACTCATAACCTCAGGGATGCTGTTATAACAGCATCAGGAACCAGCAAAATATAGACCGGCTCACCAGTGCTGTTTCACTGCAGAGCGAAACACAGTTTATAAAAGCGAAATGCCCCCAACAAAATATGTCACTCAGACCCCAGAGTAATGTTGCAGTTCCTCAAGAAAAGCAAGCCTCTCTTCTTCTTCTCTTCCAACAAGGGCCTGGTGGAAAAATCACATCTGATTTAGGTGAGCCATCTGCTCAGACATGAATTCATTTTATCCCTCGTCCCTGTTGGAAGGACGATCCGATCTCGACCTTCTCCAGACTCTCCACAGGGAACCCAGCCAAAGGGATGCAGAGGAACTCAGTGGCAGAGGTGAAAGAGGAAGGGAAAAAAAAAAAAAAACAAAAAAAACAAAAAAAACACATACACAAACATACAGAAAAGTGATAATTCTGGAGCTTTCCTGCAGGAAAAGCTGTGCAACTGCGCAGCAACAAAAACAACCCAGGGGTTCCCTTGCTGCTCTGGCTCCCTGTGAGGAGCCACTTTAAAGCTTTCAGAACATTTGCAGAGCTGGAGAGAAATGGGTTTTGTTTAACTTTAGCTACTTCAGAAATGCCTGGGGCCTGAAGAAACATATTTTTGGATTGCTCTTAAAGAACGGGCTGAACTTTGAAGTTTGGGGAATTTTTTTTCAGATCAAATGTCAAATTAATAAACATCAACATGACAAATCTGTCTGAGTGCTGGGGTAAAAATTAACAATCACTAAAAAATCTTCTTGGATTAATTAATTGTGGCATATCGTTACTTATTCTAATATTTTGATGGGCTTGGCACTTTGAGTCCTATGAGCTATACTGCAAAATGTGTTTTTGTCCTGAGTAGGTTTGGTATTATTGCCTATCTGCTCCTACAGAATAAAAGGTGCATCACCAGCACTGAATAGATTTCAGTTCAGGTAAATATAAAACCACAAATAACTAGTTTACTTATGGATCACTTTAGCTTAAGAAAAGCACACAAAAACTCAAAGCTTCTGGAATCAAAACCACGTCTTTGGACACAGCTTCTTTATAACAGACATTTCATCAGTGCCACTGAATTTACCTTGCACTTTCTTCTTAATTGAAGTGCTTGACTGAAGTGTCCCATGTGACTCATTTAGTCCTCACTGTACTGCAGGAAAGGGCTGGTTAATGAAACCTTGCTGCTCTGGAAAGTCAAGGGTCGGTCAGATGGCCAGCAAGCCACATGCRGAGACTACTAGTGCACAGATACATGGGTGCAGAATTATCTCCTGAAACTAAAAAACAGGAACAGTATCGTGCCCACATTGCCTCACGTACTTTTCCTCACCCCATTTTTGGAAGCAAAAACATGATTCGTTCTGAAAAACTGCCCTAGTAAGGACTTAAAGCAGTAACACARAACAACGGTGGTAAACAACAGAAAAACCTCACCACTGTAGGTCCTTAGCATCCCAGGGAAGTATAGTTGGGAGAACTGTTCAGCGCACCTCTCTAGATTTCGGGGATGCTTTTTCAGGAATCTTAGGGCTGCAGCGCTTCAGCAGCCCACAGGCACACCTACCAGAGACCATCGGACCAAGCCTGCTTCCCACAAGCTAGCTGATTTGTAGCTGCCTTTTTTTAAAAAGAAAACAAAAAGGAGAAAAGCCCAGATTCCAGTCTCCTGTCATTAATGTAAGCCAACTTCATTGCAGCAGGACATTCCTGCTGCGAGATGGAGCTGAGATAGGTGAGCTCGTACTCACTCTGTCCCCGTGGACTCCCAGCCCAGCGTCCCCTCTCTGGCAGTTTTGGCGGCAGCGGAGGGCCAAATCCTCAGCCAGCGCGGGCGGATGGACGAGGCGCCTCTGATTAGCACCACGAGCCGTCGACCCAGAACACCAGTGCCCTGAGGAGGATTCCAGTAAACATCTGGTACCATTAAAGATCGCTGGTTGCGATCTACCCCCGGAGAGGGCCAGGGCTGAGGAACTGCATAGTTCCTCTCTGAGGCTTAAACAGCACACAGCTTTGAACGTGTTAGCAGGGGAACGCTTAAGAAAATCAGCTTTGGAATCAGAAATGAGGAATGCGAAGCTATTGCTTTAGTGGTTTCTCTAATGCGTTTCCATTTAATATTTGCAAATATAACATTTACACATGGAAGCCTTACAAAAATTATGTTACCAGGAACAGCTTCTGTACCTCTCATAATAAACAAATGAGCAAAAGCACACAGTATGTACAGCAGAGGTTTACAGCTGGGATCCTACACTACTTCTTAGAGCCACTTATCTAAGATCTAATATCTATTTTAAAAAAGCCTCTCTGTTTGCTATTTACACAGGTGTCCTGGAGCATTATATAATCATGTAACATATCAACATAGCCTTAGGATCTCAAAATGTAATAAAAGTATGTTAGGATCATGACATAGGGGAAAAGAGTTGGCTACCATTTGACACTGATCTTTTATTCCTTCCAGAAGGTCACCTAGGAATGGAGGATAGATGTCGTCAGTCTTCACAAGACTAAGATGAAGAAAATTCATGTCTTTTCCTAACCTTGCTCATCTAGGCTTTTTAAAATGTGAAGACAAGTTGGTTCCTCAAATGAAAGTTTAAGTTTTGCCACTCTTATTAATGCTGAGAAGTTCCACTGAACTTGGCAATAGATCTCATACGGTAAGATTCACAGATCAAGTGTCTTTAAAGAAGATCTCTATTTCAAGAGTAAAGCATTGAAATAGTAAAGCCATAGTAACTTAAAGAATTCAAAATATTTACCACCTAGGAGGACGATCAGACCTGGTAGCTGACAGAACCTACATTAGATATAGATGTTTCCACATATTCTCTAGCCACAGAGAGCATCAGAAACTACATTACAAATTAAAGCAGATTCCTTGATCCATTCCAAAAATGCCCCTCCAGAAAAAAGCATATATCATCATATACAAAAAAAGGAATTTGATGCATTAATCACAAAATCCTCCACAATAATTAGTCTACCATTTTAGTCAGCCAAATCCTGAAGACATTGTTTCAATCTTAAGCAGGTAACAATAAAATCCACCGGGAACGTAAGAACAAGGGACATGATCCATTTCTATTACTTCTGGCACCAGTAGAGTTATTCTGGTTTTACTCTGCTGTAGTACAGAGTTTACATTTGAGTAAAGATCTTGGAATTTGACATGTTCAATTAGTAATACATTGCACGCAAGTGATACTGCAAAGTCAAGACTACTAGATTAGACCATACACTTACTGTGAGTGAATTACGTCTTCTGTTCACGAATTCTCCRCGTCAATCTCTTGCAAAGCATCTGTTATGCAGGATCTACACATATTGCCTGGCTACAGGAGAAAAAAAATCAGTTAAAAGAACTTTCACCTCACATTCCCTAGGCTGTGCACAGCTTTTCTGGCTGCTACTTACGCCAAAATATTGCATCTCCCCCATATTTTTTGTCAGTTACTCAAATTGCTACATRCACCGGAGGACTGTAGTCATAAAATAAGTAGCTATATATAACGCAACGTGAAAAGAAATATCTGATACTCCTATAAAGTTTTAAAAAATAGTATAATCTATTTTTAGGTACAAACACGTCATCATGCACASTGAGGATTGCCAGAATTCATAACTAACAATCATTCTATATAATGCATRTGACTACCAAGGAATTGTTCCCAGACTATTATCATTAGCATTTGTCTAATCGTACATATACAAATTAAATGGCACCGTGGTTTACAATGGACATACTGTCTTTGACAAAAGTAACCATTTGCCTGCCTGAGAGCCGGAGCAGCACTAACTCTTAAGACAACTATTTGTTTGACACATCTTGCACTRTTCCCTTTCTTTATAGTGGTTCTGGAGCTGTTTCTGTGGCTAGGGTTTTACTTCTTGTTCATTAGGTTTTCAGACTTGACTTACTTACAAGCTCTTYACCCACAAATGTTCTATATAAGATAAAAGCTTTACCAAGGGAGTACTTTTCTTCATAAAGCACAAATATCTAGATCTTCAATTTTCTGTGAACATCGAGCAAAACCAATGAAGACAGCTAACAAAGGCATATTTCTCCAGCATAATTTGGTCTTCTCCTCATTTTTCCAGGCTTTCTCTGCTTCCATGCCTTGGCAGGAAGCAGCTCTCCTTCTCGTGCCA
The DNA here is from genome assembly GCF_003343005.1 of Rhea americana. Classification (NCBI taxonomy): domain Eukaryota; kingdom Metazoa; phylum Chordata; class Aves; order Rheiformes; family Rheidae; genus Rhea; species Rhea americana. The sequence goes on along the minus strand of NW_028186038.1, from coordinate 1,350,983 downwards.
TGAAGCCTATCACTCAAAGGAAAGCACAAGAACGCAGCTGAACAGTAAACTACAGCAGTAACGACCCCGACCTCCCTGCCCAAGCAACGGCCAGCTCGAGTTGGCTCGGAGATCRTTCTTCGCTATCCCAAGGCTGCTGATTTACAAAGCAAGGAGCTATCTGAGAAGTCCTACAAACATTTGCTTACCAAGCATTAGCTYCTCTAAAATCAATAGCCGTTGAAAGCAAGAGCCAGCCCTTCCTTGAGAAAAGCTGTGTGAAAATGCAATKCTCGTTCTGCAAAACAACAGGAAAACCTACCAGGAGCTAGGGCAGCTTCGCTGAGGGCGAGAGGAGGCTGAAGGCAGCCAAAAGCAATTGTGTAACGACTCGGGAGCCGCAGCTGCCGGGCTCTGCTCGCTGCAGGGAGAAGGCACCTGGGCACCCTGGCACGGGGGCGTCTCCCGTCCCAGCGGTGGGGGACCCAGGAGTCACCAGGGGAGCTGCCTGGCGCGCAGAGATTACCATCTTGCACCGCCGAAACCACGTCCTATGCTCGGGGTGCGCCTCTCCCAGGGAAGGGCTTTTAAAAAGCGATTCCTTAAAGAGAAGGAATTTTGGAAGGAGCTGCTGTCTACAAAACAAAACAGCAACAAAACAAAAAACTATGAGCCACGCTGCAAACGCAACACTTCAGTTTTCATGTTTTAAATTCCTTGCAATGGATCTGGAATAAATCAGCAATGGGTCAAATCGGTTCAGAAACTGTTTGAACAACTGCCTATGGCGTGGCCAGGGGTTCTCCGTCAGCCGAGTATTTTTACTGCTGCTGTTCAATTACCATTTGACAAAGCAGAACTGCTGGGAAAGACAACACAACATAAACCAACATTAGCTGTAAAAGCAGACGGTGTACCAGTGTCCGCCCTGGATGGCCCGGGAGCGAGAGGCGTTTCCGAAAGCCACCTCACGCGGCGCTGCCCAGGAGCGCGCCTTCCCCAGGAGGAGGGAAGGGATCCTCGGGAGGACGCGGGAGCCCGGACCGTCTAATTTCATCTCTGTAACAGAAACGACGATTGACAAATGATTATTTCACGTTCATAAAACATACCGCGAGAAACGTCCTGCGCACACGCGAGACTTTCTGCCTGCGCTGGAAAGCAGCTAGGCAATTAGGAGGTTCGGAGGAGAAAGCATTGCTGAGAAWATACCGTATTACTGCTTCTGCAGCTGCAGCTCCAGAACTTGTTTCACAATAACTCAGCTACCCATGTTTAAATAATGAGGCCAGAAGAAAGTTTGATGTATTTCATATGCATTTTCTTTGAGCGGGGGGCCTTCACGTCTGTTCGAAAAACGTCAGGCTCAAATGACACCACCAAAGTCAGGAGAAATGCCTAACCATAACTAAAAGCAGAATTTGGCCAACACAATTGGAAAATACCAGCACAGTATATACAAACACACACACGCAACCCCATGTAAGAGCAGAGAAATAGGCAGATCTGGGTTTTTTAATCACACCTTTTTAAAATAAACAAAATTTCATGTACAAACCCCTCACTACTATCTTATGTTCGTATCTCCTACTGCAACGTAAATGGACTGATTAGACATTGTAGTGCAGAAGAAAATTTTTTTTTTTCCTGATGAGGATTTTAAACACTGTTTAATGAGCTAAAAAACAGAGCTGGATTWTCCTCCAAACTGACTTAAAAAAAATATTAAAAAATTTCAAGACTTCCACTGTCAACCGAGTATATACATAAGCTACCTATGAATATATTTTTTAATAAATTTTTTCCCCCGTTTTCATTGTTTCCTCCAGAATATATTCAAGAGAAAAAAAATCATCCCAATTCTGCAAAACCATCCTTTTACGATGAACATCATAATCATTTAGACACTATTTCTCAAAAGATTTTATTCAAAAGTACAGCAGTCTTTCTGTCAACTTTGGTACCAATATTGGAAAGTTTTGTGTCATCTTGGTAAGACCATTCCGTTAAATATGCCTCTGAGAAAGTTTTTAGCTTTCTTTTCATATTCAGTGCCTGACTCTAAGATGCCACTCGTGACATCAGGTTCCTGGCACACTTTTTGATGACACCTGTAGCTTGAATATTCTGCAACAGGGCGAAAATTGGTATTGGCAAAGCCACAGAAGTATACAAAGACCTGAAAAAGTTACAAAAAAATGTTAGTCAAACCTAGGGGATAACAGCATTTTTAATGAAATTGAACAGATAAACTTTGCTGGAAATTAAAAAAAAAAAAAAAATCTTGTATCTGAGCCCATAATGACTATTTTGAACACAGATACTTCCTGCTGCCAATAAAGAAATTTTTTCTTAACTTTTCTGTTATTGGGAAGTGCTTGAATACAATCCAGTCCAAAAAAAATGCTGACTTTCCTAAATAGGGGCTGTGTTTTTGCAATAAAGAATACTGGTCAATATACAAGTGAAGGAAAACTGAACCAGATGTCAGTAATAGGACCACAGAACGTTGCATTTGCCCAGAATCGCTATTTTAAACACACGATGTTGGTCTACTGGTTTGTGGGATAATACATTCTTGGCAGCCAGAAGACATTTCGATATGTTCGAAGGTTATCCTGGAATAGGAAAAAAAAAAAAAGAAAAAAAGAAAGAAAGAAAAAAGGAAAAAAAGCACAGGAGACATAGAGAAGCCACTAATTCATCAAGCTCCTACTGAAAAAAATTGTGACATACTTAGGAAATCGGTTCAGAGAAAAGCTAGTCTCACAACAGAAGTTTCGATTTTCACATTTTTCCTTTTCTGCTTTACTTCCTTGCTTCTAAAACTTCATTGTATTTTACCTTTTGTTGTTGTTTTTTTTTAACTCAGTTTCTGGGCAAGGCTCAGAGGAAAAACTAGTGAGCTTTCACCTTTTYGGACTAGGTTTAGTCAGACGGCTGGGTTGGGGCACCACACCCCAGAAACCACACATGCAACCCAAAGCGGACATAACCCCGTCCTGTAACTTCTTCCCGGTGGAAACCTTTGCTCACACAAGCCCTCGGTTGACATCAGTGGCATTACTTGAGCAATTTGAGCCCTTTACAGGATCAGGTCCTGCTGCCCAGAACCGCTGCAGCAAACCCTGAAAGCCGTACRCACAAAAGCAGTATTAATCAGGTCCCTAGCCCTTGTGAATTAAGTTCTTACCCATCTCTGAAACGCTTTGTAGTTCACATTTGCAAGGATCTGGACTCAGATTTCTTTTTAAAAAGTAGTTGCATCTGTACGCCTTCTTAATATAGAAATAAAACTTCAAGATGTACTTTGTATGTTTGGCACAAAATCACTTCCCTGTTTTACCACGTAGTAAATTTAAAAATCAACTCTGTTCATTGTTTTAACAAATCCTCCTCTGAAAGATAATTAAAACCACTTCCCAATATAAAACCAAAGTTTTATTTTTATAGTCTATCTTCCATTATGGCATAATCCTTTCTTTCTTCTTTTTTTTTTTTTTAAAAAAAAACAGTGAAATATACAAATCACGCAAGACAGAAATATGTACATTAAATGTACAGAACAGAGGAAAGGACATAGAAGATTTACATATCTGAATGACAAGTAAAATATTTTACATTAAATAGCGTTTTAATAGCTTCAGTTCTGGGATCATTAGCTTCRGTTCTGCTCAGACACAAGTCACTAAAAAGGAACAAATGAAAAAAATGACCATGGTTTTTGCATAATAAAAACCAAAAGTGACATATTCAATGAATTAGTGCTTTATTTATTTTTCTTACTTTAAAGATATTCTTTGCAAACATCTGAAATTGAGGGGTAAATATGTCCTTGTACAATAAATTAAGAGCAATAAAGCGCCATTTAAGAAGCTGATAAATGATCAGATGAACTTTATGATACAGCTTAYAGGCTCGTGAAAAGTTAAGGCTTTAGTACAACTAGGCTAAAGTGAGAGATTTTCTTCATYTGATATCTGTAAAACCAATTTCTTTAACGTATTGGATGGGTGTGAGTTGGAAAGAGGCATCTGAACCAACGACCAAATGCTGCACAAGTACGCAGCACCAGGGGGAGGAGGTGGGGGGAGAACACATACTGTTCAACAAATAACAATTTTCATTACAAACAATGAAAACCAAGGGCCGAATGCAGCACATTTTAGATTTAAGGTGTCTCCTTTCAGCAATAATCAATAATGCCCTCACATGGAAGTGAAACATAAGTGATCTCCAAATCGGTAGCAAGTCGAGTGCAGGGTACTGCCTCCAAAAACAACCCAAGAAAGTCCTAAGGCTGGAAGAGGCATGCTTCTTTGTGATTATCCTTAAAACCTTTCAATTATAAAAGTTTTCTTTTTAAATTAAAAAATTAAAAACACCAAAAAGGCTAAATCAATCTAAAAACCTGAAGAGATCTGAAAAAGAAAATGGGGAATGAACTGCCCCTGTAATTTAGAAGTTTTATTATTTTTAAATCATTAAAATATATATGTACAAAAAGCTTTGAAATATCAGACACCAGCAGACCACAGTTTTCCCATATATATGAAACTGCTCAAGTATAGTCTGAACAGTTGTAGTGTATATCTGCAATATATTATCTAAAGCATGTGTATTAAAGACATAGGATGATAAATTTGGTATTGCTGCAACATCTCATTGAACTATAACAGCCACTTAATGTTATTAAAATATGAAACTATTGTCTCCTTGAGTGAAAGCATTCCCAAAATCTGCAGGAAAAAAAAAAAGGAATCAATCATCCCAAGAGTGAATAGCTAATGATTTATTTTCTCATAAAATTAGAGGAGTTATTTGTCAAGCTGTGTTTCAAAAGGCAGCCAACTATCACACCATTTTTAAGGCATTTTCAGATTTGGGGATTTTATTTGCTATAGGCTTTCCAGGCTGGTAGAGTGAAACTGTTTGCAGRCACGCAATGTCACCATCGGCAGCGTGCGATTCCTCCCCAGCCAGGCTACGGGGCACCACTGCAACCGAGACCTCATTTGCTTTCAGTGCTCTGTAGCACAAGATGTGCAAACATCACAACTAGTTGAAAACCTAATCAGGACAAATTCTGCCTTGAAATACACCTTTAGTATCTGTCAGGGTAGCAGGGTAGGTTTTTTTTTTTTTTTGCTAGGTTGTGGAACCAAACCCAATGAATCACGACTAGCACAGCTGAAGCCTTTACGATCCTACACGCTTTACCTTTGGACAATATTGTRTACTTAAGTGGGCACATTCAGATACGTGATTGACACTGCACTTCATGATGAACCTTGTGAATATACCACCCCTTATTTACAGAGGCCTAAATGTACTGAACAGCTTTTTATGCCCTATTCTGGTAACTCCTAGTGTCCGCAGCCAGAAGTTGTACRCAGATCTGCGTGATCCTCACATCCATATGAATTGTTTTATCATCCCAAGCACATTACATGGTTTCTTTGCCTACTGTACATGTATTATGTCCCATGAGACTAAATTAGGATATGCTGGATTTTCCCCTCAAACTACTCTATTGTTTTTAAGAAAAGTCAGATTTTTTTTTTATTTTGTAAAATAAATATTCTCAGGTTCTCCCCCATTATTGCCAAAAATATAAGCCACAGACAGTTCTGGGATGGATGCAGAGAGGGTTCCAGGCACTTCTCTTTGCAACCTTTATATTTTTCTTTTTTTTCTCTCTCTTTTTTTTTTCTTTTTCCTTTCCCCCACCCCCCATTAAAAAAAAAAAAAAAAAAAAGAAAGAAAGAAGACGACAACTCCTTGGACTCTATAAATAAAGTGGAGATAGTCCTGCGGAAGGGGAGAGGGGCCTGCACCCCCTTGCTGGCAAGCGGCAGCAGTTCCTCCCACCTCGCCCCTCCCCTATTTGCACACAAACTGGTCCACGATCTCCGTGCACAACTTGCATTTCACGTAGCAGCACCAGTGGAACTTGCAGTGGCAGCGCTCGCGCTGCACCGTCTTGAACTGGTCATAGCCCCGGCCGCAGCACATGAGTTCGCAGCCRTCCATGCCCTCCGAGGTCTTATTGCAAAGGCGGCCCTGGGTGCCCAGGGAGCCGGTGCTCTCGTTGCGCACGCAGTAGTCGGGGCTGGGGTCGATGTAGACCAGGTCATGGATGGTGGGCGCGTTGAAGCGGCTGTTCACTTGCACCAGCTTGCCCCGGCTGTTGAGTTTCATGGCGGCGGCGCTGTCGTACTTCTCCTTCAGGGCATCGCCCACCTTGCGGAAATCGGCAAGCTGCAACCAACAGGTCTTCAGGCTGCAGGACCCCGAGACGCCGTGGCACTTGCAGGCCACGTCGGCCAGGTTGTACACAGTCTGCAGAAAGCGGAGAGCAAGAAGGGAGACAGAGGATTAACACCGTTTTTGGAGCATTTATTCCCCACATTTCCTCTCCTCTGTCCCGTTCCCCTGCACCCCTCCAAAATACACAGCTCAGCACCCTCTCCCCTCTTGAAATACACTGGGAGGGAGGAGAGAGAGCAACACATGTGCACCCCTGTGACACGTCGAGGAGGAGGAGGAGGAGGAAGCAGCCCTCCCCAGCCTCTCCCGCCGCACAGACCGCCCCGGCAGCGGCATCTCTCACGCTGCAGCCGAGTCGCAGGAATTCGCTCCCGTGCCAGCAAAGGATTTTGCTGTTTCATTGAGCAATGTAAAACCTCCCGTTATTTTCTACCCCCAGTTACTCTCCCTGCTGATCTGGGCTCGGGGCTGCAATTAGGGAAGGAGTTAAGAGTCATCTCGCTGCTGCCTCAGCTGCGGCCGCCTCTCGGCCCCGCACCCTCCTCCTCTCCCCGACACCGCTCCACCAGAGCCGGCATCCAAGAAGAAAGCCCCAAACACCCATGGGTGGGAGACAGCGCTACACAGCAATATCCTCTTTACAAAGCTTTGGCAGGGAAATACCAGTCATTTGCCCTATACAAACAGAAATAAGAGTCAGTGTTGACACTGCCCCAAAAATCCTGGGGTCTGACACATTAGATGATACCGTAGACAACTTCCACCCAGCAGTTAGAGAAAGKTTTAACGCTGCCAAATGGCATTGCAAAAACGAAGCCAAGGAAGGAAAAAAACTGTTAGAGTCTCCGTAGGCAACTGTGAAAGTGTCATTTTTCTTCTTGCTAATAGTAAATTGGCCGTTCTGTTGCTTTCAGACACCCTCCTCTCACATTTAAATACTATTAATTTTCAATTATCTTTCATCCTTCTTCACCTTAGGACACAAGTGTAAAGTCTCCAGCTGACTATTCCTGGCACTTCAAGCTCTAGGAAAATAATGATTTTGGCTCTTTGCATTCAGACTATTAAAAAAGAAAAGTTTACACCCATTCATTTAAGGCATTTCCAAGATTAAAGAAACCATAAAGGCATGTTTAACCACAGAAGGCCATGTTTTCTAATAACATGGAGAAGCTTTTCACATCCTCTTAAAGCAACGGAAAAAAAAAAAAAAAAAGAACAATTCTGCAACAATATTCCGGCCGGGGAAGCGCCGCCCGTCCCTCGTCCCTCCGTGCACGCTGCACCGGTTGGGACCACACGCCAACGAAACGCTGCCGTGCGGAAAATCCACCGGGAGCTGGGCGGCCCGACCGAGGCGGCCGGGAGGAGAAGGCCAACGCGGAGCGGACGGCCGAGGGACGCGCGGACGCAGCCCCCGCTCGCCGCCGCGCCGGCCCGGGGAAGGGCGACGCGTCCCGCCGCTTACCCGCCTCCCGGCCTCGTTGTTGTGCAGGTTCATCATGATGCGGGCGCTCTCGTAGGAGCCCCTCTGGTAGACCCGCTCGCGCTCCCGGGCGTCCACGAACTCCTTGGCGAAGCGGTACCCGTACTCGATGTTGTCGCCGCAGCCGCCCCACAGCCAGTCCCGGGGCAGATCCTTGGGCCGGGCCGCCCGGCTGCAGCCGCAGGAGGAGAGCTCGCCCTCGCGGCAGGCCCGGCTCATGGCGTTGACCACCCCGGCCGCGCTCACCGCGTAGGTGAAGGCCGTCTCCCGGCTGCCTGCGGGGAAACACAGAGCCGGCGTTACCCGGGGCGGGGGGAGCCCCGAAATTCGGCAGCGATCCCGCGGCCCTCGCGCCTCAACGCCCAGGAGCTGGCTGCGGCCGGGCGACGCGGGGCCAACGCCAGCCGCCGGTCACGGGTTAAAACCACCGCGTCGACGTGCTGGGAGGAGAGGAGAAAAGAAAACAGGCTCCCTGTCTCTCTCTCAAAAAGAAAAAATACATGTTAAATACAACTTTTAAAAGCCTGCTCCTTAAATTACTACTTCGCCAGCATGATTTATGCGCTTTGCGCGCTCGTCCCACCGCGTTTAAAGCTGCAGCGCTGGCGAAGCCCGCGGGCACCCAGGGCGCGCAGGAGGGCGCGCGGCTCCTCGCCCCGCTCCGAAGGAGGCCGCCCGCCCCGCGCCGTSGGGGCTCTCGCCGACCCGGCGCGCGCCGGGCAGGCGAGCGAGCCCGCCGACAGGCTCCCTGACGAGTGACCGGGGAGGGGGGGGAAAAAAACAAAGAAAACACCACCTTGGCACAAGGATGGCTTGGAGGTTTTCTCCTGCATCTGGTTCCCTTAAATGGAAAGTCAAAACCTTGACTTTAGCGCTTTCCAAAGGAAAATTACTGAATTTGAGTATGGCATCTTCCCCAATGGAAGATGCCGGCCAAGCGCCACTCTCTCGGCGGTGACTAAGCCTCCCCTTCCTTAGCGCCCGTCTTCCTCTCTCTCTTTTCCCAGGACGCCACACGTTCTCTCTGCAGCTAGAAGAGACTCCAAAAAAAACCCCCCAAATGTGTACCAGAGAGCCCACCTGAAGTTTGCTTTTCATCTTAAGAGACAGTATCCCACTGGGGTTTTGTTCCAAAGAAAGACTCCCAGAATGACTAAGAATAGACTAAAAATAAACGTATTGTTTTCAACTTACATGAGTTCACTTTTATTTCTGATTTGTAGTCCAATCATTTTGTCAACCTCATTTTTAACTCAGTTTTACAAGATGCTCAGGGAACCGTGTGGACCTTTGTAAAATCAGGGCTTTAAGAGGTTGGCCGAGTTTTGGACAACATCACGTGAATTCTGGGCAGCAGTACTTGGAGGCAGAAGCTGAGCAAGGCCTACCGTAACAGGCCCAAACTAGTAAGAGCTTTTGGGCACTTCTGGCACATAAGTAWTATCACAGGCTGGTCCATATTTAACATCAAGATGACACTAAGCTCAGAGCAGCTTTGTTAATGTAACAGCTGTCATCAAATGGATTAATTTTAGTAAGAGATACTGTTTTTAAATGGGCAAAATCAGAAGTCTTATGTTGGGAAAGATCAGATTTAAGGAAGATGAAGAAGCCCTTTGCCCCCTACTTAGAGTCATCTATGCTCACAGGCACCTGCTTATGGAAGTACTTATATGAACSTAAGTATCAAGGGTTACAGGAGTGGTCTCTTCAGTTAAAAGAGATTTGGCTTAATACAATGCCTTACGCCTTGCCTCTACTACAAACTAGCAGGGGGAACCTCATACRGATTTTCATGCTCCCCGTTTGCTCTGTAACTCACATTTTTGGATTAATTCCTTAAGCAAAATTTCCACTAGGTCTAGTGGAAAGAAACGTGGTCTGCTTTGGACCACAGAAGTTGCCTCTTCTGTTCCAGTTTATTCTTTTCACATTTAGTCAGCTCATGCTCTCACATGATTAACTTTTTTTGACGTTTATTGCAGGATTTAACCTCATAAAACTGAGCTTATTATTATTCATTATTATCTTGGAGCATATTTTAAAGCACTTGCTCTTAGCGGGAAGGAGAAGGMAAGGCTGGGGAACAGAGAAGAGAGTTGTCCCCGAAGTTTCCTCAGGYTTGAACATTAGGCAAATTGTAAAATAACATGAACTGCTGAAACAGATTTCAAGGCCCCTCAAGCTGCAAGCCAACACAGCCTAGAGTCATCGACCCCAGGAGCACGCTAAGAGTGATGGTTCAACATGGATGACTTGCTCTGAATTTTTTTTCAAGTCTTTAGGCACAACTGCGCTTTCCTTCACTGTCGAGCGTATCTGTCTTTTCCCACAAGGTCTCTCCCCATCGTAGCCATGGCAAGGAAACGCATTCCAAACACATGCGAGTCCTTTCTCTCATATATATAAAAAACATGGAAATGGAACAGACACCGTAGGAAGCCACCCACAGAGCAAGGAACTGAGCTTTGCACTTGATATGAATAAGAACAGAGCAATTTTTTTTATATATACCTGACCRTAAGATACAAAATGCTCTTTGTCTGGTACTTTAAAAGCATTCTAAAATCAGGCAGCAGGCACAAATAGCCTCGACCTCAACTGCACAGGGCTGCTGGGGGAGGATCCACTTATTTTGTTTTACGTTACTGCTTCTGTCCTGCTCCGTGGCCCCAGCCGGGCCAGCCCCCAGCCATGGGAAGCCAGGAGATGGCGCAAGGCGTCGAGGCCCCGTCGCCGTCTGAGGAGCCACCAGGCACCCGGAGCAGCCGAGAAAAGCAGTCTCCAATCTTCCCAGCTCCGTAAGCAAGTTTCCAAGCCCGAAGGCACATTTAACTGTACAGCTTTAGCTAACTTTGCCAGCTCGACCCTGGAAGGACTACCAYCCGCCTGCGCTCTGCGGGAGCGACCGCACTGCCCGGCATCGGCTCCGGTGACAAAACCCTCCCGGGCGACGGGGACTGGGACCCCGACCACCTCTCGTCTCCGTAGAAGGAAGAATAACCGACRGTGCCTGACACCGCAGGGCACAGCCAAACCAAACCGGGCTCCAAGAGCATGTGTTTTCCTTCCACTCGAGCCACCGCTGGTCATTACTGAAGGTCAGCGTGAAATAATACAACCGCTGCCCACAACACCTTTCTTGTTCTCCCTGAATACACTCTTTAGGGCCTGTAACGCTTGCAGATGGCTATTAACCCTGCTTCCATCTGCAATTAGAATAAGTGGCTTAATTACACGATGAATTGCTATGTAGACATCCAACTAATGCAATCATATCCAGGAGAAGGGTGCGGCAAAGTTATTCAACTTGAAAGAAACCACCTTTAAATAGATCTGTCATAATTGGGGAGGGGAAAAACTTGTCTTCTGGAGCCAGGCATCGCGACTCGCGGGCCAGTCCTGCACGTTTCTTCACACAAATAGTCCCACTGAGCTAATTCGCATTTACTTGAATAATAAATAAGGGCCAGAAGATGAAGCCCTAGWATAACCAAAACAGGTTATTTTTCTGACATTTGTTAGGTTATTGGGACAAAAAGATCAACAGAAAAAGTTCTTGTTCCCATTTTGTGTGCTTTCGGGCTTTGCTCAGGTARGCTACGGAGGGAGGTTAACACTGTGCTTGTAAAAAAATCTGGGGAAGGCTATTCATCTGAAATCAGCTGTTCCAACAAGGTATTTTTAGGCTATAAAACTTTTTATTCATCTCAAAATCTCAAAATAAAAGCTTTCTACAAAAATTGAGACCAAATGTGAATCGACAGTATTCGTTCAAGCTTAACTAGAGTTAACCAATTTACAGATGAACCTAGCCTGAATCTAATTTCAGAACTTTTTTTTAAGAGCAGGACAGAAAAGCACATAAAAGCTTGACATTAGATCTCAAACTAAAAAGCAACACTGAGTTTGTCAGTATATTGCTCACTATATAAAATATCACAGCTGTCACCTATGAAAAATAAGGCAGATTTATAATACACAGAATCAGCCTTAGGAAAGCCATAGGAAGGTTACACCATGGACCTAGCCCAGTATCCCTGGTTAAAATTTTGCCAGGGACTTTCAAATGCGATGAGGTCCTCAAACAACAAGAAAGGCAGGAAGCACGTGAGCATTGGAGAAGCACATTTCAAAGAGGATCTGATAGGGAAAGGGTTGGGTGCCCACCAAATTGTAGCAAGATGTTAAACAGAATCCATCTCTCTTACCAGCTACATGATTACATTAACCACGAGTTACAAAGACAGTCACACATTCTGCCCTGATAGAACTGATTTCATACCGATTACAGTGCTACATTATTTTTAACATAAATCCAACCTTCTCAAAAAGAGCAAAGTGCTACCCTATCTGGTAATAAACACGAAAGAATYGTGTACAAACACTAATAGAGCAGCAATTTTCAGTCAACCTCTAGATCAAGAGTAATTTATTATGCAGCCGCTAACTTTGGGACTAGACATGGCCATCTTTAATTTTACAAGACACTTCTGGTTTTAATTYTTTTTTAGATTGCTTCTATTTTGTTTCATTTTTTCTAAAAGGAGAACTCAGAGCCACGTTTTCCTTTCTTTCTCCTCTGTTCCCATATGCAGATACACGTTCCTACTTTGTTTTCCGAGACACATGGCTGGACAGTGGTGGGAAATCACCTCCAGCTAAAAATAATTCAACTCCTTTGCCAACTTTTAAAAACACTTGATTGTATACAGTACTCAGTAAGAACCTGGCAAGAGTTTCAAGTGCAGAACATAATGTGCCATACATATCCTTAGACAAGAGTTTAATCATAAAGATTTTGCTTCCTACCTATCTGCATGACTCTGCCAAAAACAGAGTTGTTGTCCACAGTGCTGCAATTCCATCTTCTATGTCTGAACTGATACTGGCACTCCTTAATGCCCGTCTTTGCACCCTCTCCAATGAACTGCATATGGTCCTGATACAATTGGCAGAGTTTCTTCTGTCCTTGGGAAAGCCCTGCTAGCTGGCTACATAGAGGCTGGGCTCCTATTATATATACCTCTGACATCTGCACAGGGTTCATGGGGTTCATAGGATTCATCCCTAAAGACCTGCATAAAAAAAGATTCAGATTAATAAAGAGAAGACTTAAAAAAAAATTAGTCTATAAATCTCAAACAGAACTGTACGTTATATGCAAGCATTGAGCCACGATTCCTATTTTTGCTTTCAAGAAAAAAAAAGCCCACACAAACATGAAACTCTTGTTTTAGAGACAGCACAGAACAGAAGCTGTTAGTTCCCATCCGTGTGGTCGTCACCATATATTACTGGCTGAAGACACAGACAGTGGGTAAGCCTTGGAAGAATCGTATCTGGGCAATCTTTCACCAACTTTAATGGACACAGCAAAAAATAACAGAAGCCCCAAACAACTGCAAGGCCAGAGAAATACATAAAGTAAAAACAAAAAAAATCCCCCCAAACTCATTTTACTTTAACATACATTACAGATTTAAGTATGGATTTTCAATCTGTTCTACCATAAGCAAAYGCAGTAATCTTTAACATGCCAGAAGTTAGAAACTACTACAGACTACTTCTAGCTTCTTCTGACTGACACAGGAAAAAGAGGCAAGTATATTCACTATGAACAAGATCAGCTTTGTTTCGTAATTCTTAAGCTACTCTGCACATGATACATTTTAATTAAAAAAATGCCCATTAATCTGGAAATGATCAACTGAAACAACAGAGAAACACTCATTTCAAAAACTCCCCACATTGTTCACTATACAAAAATGGTAATTTTCTAAAGCAGAAATATAAAAGTACTTCTTTGTAACAAAATATATGTATAAACATTTAAGTCGAGGAAACATTCAAATGTAAATTTGAATCTAGTAGTCAACATTATTCGTAATTCAGCATTTTCTCTTACATATGCTAAATTTCCAGGGAGTTGAAGTGACTCTCAGAAGAGACGTAACTCCACCAGTTTAAGGATGATCAAATCCATACAGAAACTACTTTAAAGTATTCTAAAAACTAAGGTTTACAACGGAGATGCTTCACATTTACGCTTACTCCAGAAACATGTTCATTTTGCTACACRACATGCTACAACGAAAACATTACTCTCCTGCAGTCTCGTTCATGCAGTACTTCCTCAGAAACAGATAAAGCACATAAGGAGCAAACAGACATTTCATCAAGCAAAACTTGACACCCCCTTTTAAAATCAAGTCGATGTAAGATGCTTACCACCAAGAGCTGGCTTCTATTACAACCTGGGTAAAAGAGAAGAAAACGGCCAGAGCCACTACGAGGTACTGAGAAGCCATTGTACTGCCAACTGTCCCCAAAGCACCTCCTTGGATTAATATTGCCGTGGATTTCTAGACGGGGGGGGAGAGAAAGGAGCAGATTGTTTATTGCTTCTCAGACCATTTTCGAGCATTCAAGTTTAAACAACGGAAGTCTCCGGGCCCCTTTTAACTTGACTCCGACTCGCCTGCCCTTCTCCCCGCCGAGGCTTTGGTGGCGAGACGCCGGCACGGCGCGGCCGCCGCTTCGCCCGCGGAAAACCCGCCCGCCCACGCACCCACCCACCCACCCG
>NW_028186038.1:1333897-1336622 GCF_003343005.1 Rhea americana | reverse complement strand
GCTCGGCCGCCGCCGGGGCCACAGCCCGCGAGCAGCACAGCGGCCCCGGCCCGCGGCAGCCCCCGGCCCCGCCGCGAACCCCCGTCGGATGGAAAGGGGGGGGGTGCTGCGCCCACGCGGGGCGGGCCCGCGCGGGATTACCCCATCGCTCCGCGGTCAGCGTGAGCCCAGGCTCTCATCGCTACTAAACGCTCCCGGCTGGCTAAGAAGGGGCTTCGGGTTTGCAAAGCGAGCCCCGACGGGAAGGGGCGGGGGCGGCCCGTGCCGGGCTTTGGCGGGGGAGACCCCCGGGGGGAGCCGGCCCGGCCGGGGGCCGAGCCCCGGGCGCGGGGGCAGGTCCTCCCCCTTCGCCGGCGGAAGACAGACGCCCCCAGCTGCCCCTTAAACCGGCTCGCCGAGGTCCTCCGCACCGCAGTCAAACCCGTTTTTCCCCGCCGCTGTCGGACACGGGCTGCAGCGGTCCCGAGCACCGTGCTGACAGCCCTGGCCGCAGCGGGCCGGGCCGGGCCGGGCGGGTCGGCACCGGCCGGCGGCCCCCGGCAGCGGGCCCGGGAGCGAAGCTCTGCCCGCAGACCGGCCCTGCGATCACCGTGCGCGTCCCCGCGCGGGACGCTCTTTAACTTGCTAACTAGTGCAATTCTCCTATTTCCCCTTCCCTTGAAAGAAGGGAAATAAAAAGATAATAATAATAAWAAAAGGACATTTCGACACTTGGGGGCTCCCTATTCATTCTCCAAAAGCCTCTGACGCTGAATTCAAGGTGTTCTTAATTTATTTACGCTTATCAAGGGTCGGGGCGGGAGAATCGCTATCGCGGCACGCAGAGCAAACTTAGGCTAACTCGCAACCCGGCCGGACACACACTGAAAATCGCAGTGAGCGCGCAGACCGCGCACACSTCCCCGCGGAGCGACGCGCCAGCTCCGTGGGCAGCAGCCGCCCCTCGCCCCGGCCTCCGGGCGGCTCTAACAGCCCCTGCTTCTACCGCTGGGGGCTAACCCGGGCCAGTCTCCCAGAGGAGAAAGAGCTCGTGCGTTTTAGGTGGGATAAATCCTACAGAAGACGGGGAAGCCGAGCGGCGTGTTAAGCAAGGTGTGCTAGGAGCTCGCTGGGGCACCCTGACAATTTTTAAATTGCATCTATTCAGATAGTTCTTAAAAAAATAATAATAAATCTCGAATCAGAGCGTGGCAGGACGGCCCACGCGGGACCCGCGCTGCTGCGTGACGCCGCGGCTCCGCCGACACAGCCCGCCCGGCGCGGCCCGCGCTGCCCCGACTGCCAAAGCGGCGGCGCTTCGTCGCGCGGGGGCCCCGTCGCGCGGGGGCCTTGTCCCTCCGCCCCGGCCCCGCGCGGCGCGGCGCGGCGGGCGCCCGGGGGGAGCCGTGCGGCCCCGCTCCCAACAGGGGGCGGCCTCGGCCGCCGCAGCCCCCGCCAGGCGCCGGGGCCCCTCCGACGGCATCTCCCGCCCGTCACCGGCACCATCCTCATCCTCGCTGCAGCGGCGCTGCGGGGCAGGAGGAGGCACCTGCGAGCGAGCGGGGGCTCGTCCCCCTGCCCGCCCGGGTCACGTCTGCACTCGGCAGCTGACATGCTGCCATCAAGAAAAAAAAAAGAAAAAAGAAAGAAAAAAGAAAAGAAAAGAAAAAAAAAGAGAAAAACCAACTCGCCGAGAGTCCTGGCTAGCGGCGTCGGGAGGGCGAAGCACCATTTTGCACTTTGTGGGGCCGCGAAGGTTGGTTTTCGGTATTTAGCGCACCCCATGCAGCGCTGCGGCCCTCGGGCAGATGGAAAGGGGCTCTTTTACAGATCCTGCAGCCGTGGGATCGCCTGTGATCCGGTTTTACACGGGGTGTCTGGAAAGCCTGCGAAGGCATCTGGCTTTCTGGGAGCGCTACCTCGGGGAGGGAGGGAAGGAGGSAGCGAGCGAGGGAGGGAAGGAGGGAGGGGGGAGCGGCGGGGCCCGCGGCACCGGGGGGCTGTAAAACGCGGCCGCAACCGCGGGGGGCTCCCAGCTCCGCGGGGCCGCGCCAGGAAAATGCCCCGGCCGCCGCTGCTCCCCGCTGCGGGCTTCCAGCGGCCGCCGCGGGGGCGGCCAGGTTTCAGGTTTACGGAGAAAGCCGCTCGCTGGGTCCCCAGCGCGCTGACCGCTGCGGGCGGGAGAGGCGGAGGGGCCGCGTCCCGCGGCTGCCGCCGCGCACCTCCGGCCCGGCGCTCCGCGCCCGCGGAACGGCCCCGCTGAACTCTCCGTGACCCTCCGAGGGCACCTAACTTCGCATACAATTGGCAATTAAAAACAAACAAACAACAAAAAGCCAACAGCCTTTCCAACATGGAGTCCTCGCAGCGCCGAGGGGACACCCAGGAGCCTCGCCTCTCCCCTCCTGACCCAAGCAGGACCCTCTGCAGATGCAAAGTGATAATCTCCAGAAACTCAGAATAAAATAAAAAAAAAAAAAGGGGGTGGGGGAGTCTCGTACTCCAGGTTCTCCACTGGCCTTCAGCCAGCTCTCCTTAAAGGTACAGGCCACCATTAGCGCCTCCTTTTACCTCCTGCACAGCAATCCTCCTAGGAAAAGTTTGGAAAGATGTCTTTAAACTTGCGTGAGGAGCCGCTGCCAGGAAGATGCACACGGGCTGCGCGGGCAGACCGAGCTTAGCAAGTGGCGTTGCAGCGGCAGCCCTGCTCCTCATAAAAAAAAATAAAAAAGAACTAAAAAGAAGG